>NW_024803220.1:0-10911 GCF_019175285.1 Sceloporus undulatus | reverse complement strand
AGCGAAATCCTGGAAGATCTGAAGTCGCAAGTTACTGACTCAGACGGCACGTGATTTTAAGATGTACAAATACGCTCCTGGCCACTTCTGCGTCATGAGAATCCAGTCTCAGAGCGAAGTCCAGGCAGATCTGAAGTCTCAAGTTATTGACTCAGACGGCACATGATCTTAAGATGTGCAAATACGCTGCTGGGAACGACTGAGTCATGGGCATCCAGGCTCAGAGCGAAGTCCTGGCAGATCTGAAGTCGCAAGGAATGGACTCATACGGCACGTGATTTTAAGATGTGCAAATACGCTACTGGTCAAAACTGAGGCATGAGAATCCAGGCTCAGAGCGAAGTCCAGGCAGATCTGAAGACTCAAGTAATTGACTCAGACGGCACCTGATTTTAAGATGTGCAAATACGCTCCTGGCCACTACTGAATCATGGGCATCCAGGCTCTAATCAAAGTCCAGGCAGATCTGAAGTCTGAAGTTATTGACTCAGACGGCACGTGATTTTAAGATGTGCAAATACGCTGCTGGCCACTACTGCGTCATGAGCATCCAGGCTCTAATCAAAGTCCAGGCAGATCTGAAGTCTGAAATCCAAGCTCAACGAAGTCCAGGCAGATCTGAATTCTGAAGGTATTAACTCAGACGCACATGATTTTAAGATGTGCAAATACCTCTGGCCACTACTGCGTCATGAGAATCCAGGCTCTAATCAAAGTCCAGGCAGATCTGAAGTCTGAAGTTATTGACTCAGACGGCACATGATTTTAAGATGTGCAAATACGCTCTGGCAACTGGTCATGAGATCCAGGCTCAGAGAAAGTCCAGGCAGATCTGAAGTCTGCAAGTAATTGACTCAGACGCACTGATTTTAAGATGTGCAAATACGCTCCTGGCCACACGGTCATGGATCCAGGCTCAAAGCGAATCCAGGCTTCTGAAGTCTGCAAGAATTGACTCAGACGGCACGTGATTTTAAGATGTGCAAATACGCTCCTGGTCACTACTGAGTCATGAGAATCCAGCTCAAACGAAGTCCAGGCAGATCTGAATTCTGAAGTTTTGACTCAGACGACATGATTTTAAGATGTGCAAATAGCTCCTGGCCACTACTGAGTCATGGAATCCAGGCTCAAGCGAATCCAGGCAATATCTGAAGTCGCAAGTTATTGACCAGACGGCAGTGATTTTAAGATGTGCAAATACGCTCCTGGTCACTACTGGAGTCATGAAACCAGGCTCAACGAAGTCCAGGCAATCTGAAGTCTGAAGTATGACTCAGACGGCACGTGATTTTAAGATGTGCAAATACGCTCCTGGCCACTACTGAGCCATGGACTCAGGCTCAAGCGAAGTCCGGAAGATCTGAAGTCGCAAGTTTTGACCAGACGGCACTGATTTTAAGATGTGCAAATACTCCTGGTCACTACTGAGTCATGAGATCAGCTCAAAGAATTCCGGCAGATCGAATTCGAAGTTATTGACTCAGACGGCACGTGATTTTAAGATGTGCAATAAGCTCCTGGCCACTACTGGTCATGGAATCCAGGCTCAATCAAAGTCCAGCAGATCTGAAGTCTGAAGTTATTGACTCAGACGGCACGTGATTTTAAGATGTGCAAATACCTCCTGGCCACACTGGTCATGAATCCAGGCTCAACAAAGTCCAGGCAGACTAAGTCTGAAGTTATTGACTCGACGGCACATGATTTTAAGATGTGCAAATACGCTCCTGGCACTACTGAGTCATGGATCCACTCAAAGAAGTCCAGGCATCTGAAGTTGCAAGAATTGACTCAGACGGCACGTGATTTTAGATGTGCAAATATCTGGTCCACTACTGAGTCATGAGAATCCAGGCTCAACGAGTCCAGGCAGATCTGAAGTCTAAGTTATTGACTCAGACGGCAGTGATTTTAAATGTGCAAATACGCCTGGTCACAACTGAGTCAGTGAATCCAGGCCAAAGCGAATCCGAAGATCTGAAGTCGAAGTTATTATTCAGACGGCACTGATTTTAAGATGTGCAAATCGTCCTGGTCACTACTGAGTCATGAGATCCAGCTCAACGAAGTCCAGGCAGATCTGAAGTCTGAAGTTATTGACTCAGACGGCAGTGATTTTAAGATGTGCAAATACGCTCTGGCACTACTGAGTCATGAGCATCAGGCTCAACGAAGTCCAGGCAGATCTGAAGTCTCAAGAATGATCAGACGGCACGTGATTTAAGATGTGCAAATACGCTCCTGGCCACTACTGAGTCATGACGTCAGCTCAGAGCGAATCCGGCAGATGAAGTCGCAAGTTATTGACTCAGACGGCACTGATTTTAAGAGTGCAAATACGCTCCTGGTCACTACTGAGTCATGAGAATCCAGGCTCAAACGAAGTCCAGGCAGATCTGAATTCTGAAGTTATTGACTCAGACCGACTTGATTTTAAGATGTGCAAATACGCTCCTGGCCACTACTGCGTCATGAGAACCAGGCTCACAAAGTCAGGCAGATCTGAAGTCTGAATTATTGACTCAGACGGCACTGATTTTAAGATGTGCAAATACGCTCCGGCCACTACTGGTCATGAGAATCCAGGCTCAACAAAGTCCAGGCAGATCTGAAGTCTGAAGTTATTGACTCAGACGCACTGATTAAGATGTGCAAATACGCCCTGGCCACTACTGAGTCATGGCATCCAGCTCAAGCAATCCAGCATCTGAAGTTGCAAGGATTGACTCAGACGGCACGTGATTTTAAGATGTGCAAATACGCTCCTGGCACTACGGAGTCATGAGAATCCAGCTCAAAGAAGTCCAGGCAGATCTGAAGTCTGAAGTTATTGACTCAGACCACTGATTTTAAGATGTGCAAATACGCTCCTGGCCACTATGAGTCAGGGACATCCAGGCTCAAAGAATCCGGCAATATCTGAATCGAAGTTATTGACCAGACGGCACGTGATTTTAAGATGGCAAATACGCTCCTGGCCACTCTGGTCATGAGAATCCACTCAACGAAGTCCGGCAGCTGAAGTCTCAAGTTATTGACTCAGACGGCACGTGATTAAGATGTGCAAATACGCTCTGGAACACTGAGTCATGGAATCCAGGCTCAAGCGAAGTCGCAGATCTGAAGTCGCAAGAATGACTCAGACGGCAGTGATTTAAGATGTGCAAAACGCTCTGGTCACAACTGAGTCATGAGAATCCAGGCTCAAGCAATTCCAGGCAGATCTGAAGTCTCAAGTAATTGACTCAGACGCACTGATTTTAAGATGTGCAAATACGCTCCTGGCACTACTGAGTCATGGAATCAAGGCTCAAAGCGAAGTCCAGGAAGATCTGAAGTCTCAAGTTATTGACTCAGACGGCACTGATTTTAAGATTGCAAATACCTCCTGGTCACTACTGAGTCATGAGAATCCAGGCTCAAACGAAGTCCAGGCAGATCTGAATTTGAAGTTATTGACCAGAGGCACTGATTTAAGATGTGCAAATACGCTCCTGGCCACAACTGCGTAATGAATCCAGCGCTACAAAGTCCAGCCAGATCTGAAGTCGAAGTTATTGACTCAGACCACATGATTTTAAGATGTGCAAACGCTCCTGCCACTACTGAGTCATGAGAATCCAGCTCAAACGAGTCCAGCAGATCTGAATTCTGAAGTTTTGACTCAGACGGCACTGATTTAAGATGTGCAATAGCTCCTGGCACTCGAGTCATGGACATCCAGGCTCAAAGCGAATCCAGGCAATCTGAAGTACAGTTATTGACCAGACGGCACGTGATTTAATGTGCAAATACGCTCGGACACTGAGTCATGGCATCCAGCTCAAGCGAAGTCCAGGCAGATCTGAAGTCTGAAGTTATTGACTCAGACGGCACATGATTTTAAGATGTGCAAATACGCTCCTGGCCACTACTGGTCATGAGAATCCAGCCGCAATCAAAGTCCAGGCAGATCTGAAGTCTCAGTAATTGACCAGACGGCACTGATTTTAAGATTGCAAAAGCTCCTGGCCACTATGAGTCATGGCATCCAGGCCAAAGCAAGTCCAGGCATCTGAAGTCTGCAAGAATTGACTCAGACGGAACGTGATTTTAAATGTGCAAATACGCTCCTGGTCACTACTGAGTCATGAGAATCCAGCCAAACGAAGTCCAGGCAGATCTGAATTCTGAAGTTTGACTCAGACGGCACTGATTTTAAGATGTGCAAATACGCCTGGCCACTAGCGTCATGAGAATCCAGGCTCAAGCAAGTCCAGGCAGATCTGAAGTCGAAGTTATTGACTCAGACGGCACTGATTTTAAGATGTGCAAATACGCTCCTGGTCAACTGGTCATGAGAATCCAGGCTCAAAAAGTCCAGGCAGATCTGAAGTCTGCAAGTTATGACCAGACGGACTGATTTTAAATGTGCAAATACGCTCCTGGCCACTACTGAGTCATGGCATCAGGCTCAAGCGATCCGCATCTGAAGTCTGCAAGAATTGACTAAGACGGCACGTGATTTTAAGATGTCAAATACGCTCCTGGTCACTACGTGAGTCATGAATCCAGCTCAATCGAAGTCCAGGCAGATTGAATCTGAAGTTATTGACTCAGACAGCAGGATTTTAAGATGTGCAAATACGCTCCTGGCCACTACTGAGTCATGGAATCCAGGCTCAAAGCGAATCCGGCAGATCTGAAGTCTGAATTATTGACTCAGACGGCACGTGATTTTAAGATGTGCAAATACGCCCTGGTCACTACTGAGTCATGGAGAATCCAGGCTCAACAAAGTCCAGGCAGATCTGAAGTCTGAAGTTATTGACTCAGACGGCACGTGATTTTAAGATGTGCAAATACGCTCCTGGTCACTACTGAGTCATGAGATCCAGGCTCAACGAAGTCCAGGAGATCTGAAGTCGAAGAATTGACTCAGAGGCATGATTTTAAATGTGCAAATACGCTCCTGGTCATACTGAGTCATGAGAATCAGGCTCAATCAAGTCCAGGCAGATCTGAAGTCTGAAGTTATTGACTCAGAGGCACGTGATTTTAAGATGTGCAAATACGCTCCTGGCCACTATGAGTCATGGACATCCAGGCTCAAGCGAAATCCGGAAGATCTGAAGTCCAAGTTATTGACTCAGACGGCACTGATTTTAAGATGTGCAAATACGCTCCTGGTCACTACTGAGTCATGAGAACCAGGCTCAACGAAGTCCGGCAGATCTGAAGTCTGAAGTAATGACTCAGACGGCACGTGATTTTAAGATGTGAAAATACGCTCCTGGTCATATGCGTCATGAGAATCCAGGCTCTAATCAAAGTCCAGCAGATCTGAAGTCTGAAGTTATTGACTCAGAGGCACGGATTTTAAGATGTGCAAATACGCTCCTGGCCACTACTGAGTCATGGACATCCAGGCTCAACGAATCCGGAAGATCTGAAGTCGCAGATTGACTCAGACGCACTGATTTTAAGATGTGCAATACGCTCTGGTCACTACGGTCATGAGAATCCAGGCTCAATCAAAGTCCAGGCAGATCTGAGTCTGAAGTTATTGACTCAGACGGCACGTGATTTTAAGATGTGCAAATACGCTCCTGGCCTACTGGTCATGAGATCCAGGCTCAACAAAGTCCAGGCAGATCTGAAGTCTGAAGTTATTGACTCAGACGGCACTGATTTTAAGATGTGAAATACGCTCCTGGCACTACTGAGTCATGAGAATCCAGGCTCAAACGAAGTCCAGGCAGATCTGAATTCTAAGTTATTGACTCAGACGCACTGATTTTAAGATGTGCAAATACGCTTTGGCACACTGAGTCATGGAATCCAGGCTCAAAGCGAAATCCGGAAGATCTGAAGTGAAGTTATTGACTCAGAGCACGTGATTTTAAGATGTGCAAATACGCTCCTGGCACTACTGAGTCATGAGAATCCAGGCTCAAAAAGTCCAGGCAGATCTGAAGTCTGAGTTATTGACTCAGACGGCACGTGATTTTAAGATGTGCAAATACGCTCCTGGCCACTACTGAGTCATGGACATCCAGGCTCAACGAATCCGGAAGTCGAAGCGCAAGTTATTACTCAGACGGCACGTGATTTTAAGATGTGCAAATACGCTCCTGGCCCTACTGAGTCATGGATCCAGGTCAAACGAAGTCCAGGCAGATCTGAATCTGAAGTTATTGACTCAGACGGCACGTGATTTAAGATGTGCAAATACGCCTCTGGCAACTGGTCATGAGAATCCAGGCTCAAAGAAGTCCAGGCAGATCTGAAGTCTCAAGTATGACTCAGACGGCACTGATTTTAGATGTCAAATACGCTCCTGGCCACTACGGAGTCATGAGATCCAGGCTCAAAGCGAATCCGGGCTTCTGAAGTTGCAGAATTGACTCAGACGGCACGTGATTTTAAGATGTGCAAATACGCCTCTGGCCACACTGAGTCATGAGAATCCAGGCTCAATCAAAGCCAGCAGATCTGAAGTCGAAGTTTTGACTCAGACGGCACTGATTTTAAGATGTGCAAATACGCTCTGGTCAACTGGTCATGAGAACAGCTCAAAGAAGTCCAGCGAGATCTGAAGTCTCAAGTATTGACTCAGACGGCACTGATTTTAAGATGTGCAAATACGCTCCTGGCACTACTGAGTCATGAGATCCAGGCTCAAAGCGAATCCAGGCGATCTGAAGTTGCAAGATTGACTCAGACGGCACGTGATTTTAAGATGTGCAAATACGCTCCTGGTCACTACTGAGTCATGAGAATCCAGCTCAAACGAAGTCCAGGCAGATCTGAATTCTGAAGTTATTGACTCAGACGGCACTGATTTAAGATGTGCAAATACGCTCTGGCAACTGGTCATGAGAATCCAGGCTCAAAGAAGTCCAGGCAGATCTGAAGTCTCAAGTATACTCAGACGGCACTGATTTTAAGATGTGCAATACGCTCTGGTCACTACTGAGTCATGAGAATCCAGGCTCAACAAAGTCCAGGCAGATCTGAGTCGAAGTTATGACTAGACGGCACTGATTTTAAGAGTGCAAATACGCTCCTGGCACTACTGGTCATGAGATCCAGGCTCAACAAAGTCCAGGCAGACTAAGTCTGAAGTTATTGACTCAGACGGCACTGATTTTAAGATTGCAAATACGCTCCTGGCACTACTGAGTCATGAGAATCAAGCTCAAACGAAGTCCAGGCAGATCTGAAGTCTGAAGTTATTGACTCAGACGGCACGTGATTTTAAGATGTGCAAATACGCTCCTGGCCACTACTGAGTCATGGACATCCAGGCTCAGCGAAATCCGGCAAGTCTGAAGTCGCAAGTTATTGACTCAGACGCACTATTTTAAGATGTGCAAATACGCTCCTGGTCACTACTGAGTCATGAGAATCCAGCTCAAAAGAGTCCAGGCAGATCTGAAGTCTGAAGTATTGACTCAGACGGCACTGATTTAAGATGTGCAAATACGCTCCTGGCCACTACTGAGTCATGGCATCAGTAATCACGAAGTCCAGCAGATCTGAAGTCTGAAGTTATTGACTCAGACGGCACGATTTTAAGATGTGCAATACGCTCCTGGCCACACTGCGTCATGAGAATCCAGGCTCTAATCAAAGTCCAGGCAGATCTGAAGTCTCAAGTTATTGACCAGACGGCACTGATTTTAAGATGTGCAAATACGCTCTGGTCAACTGGTCATGAGAATCCAGGCTCAAAGAAGTCCAGGCAGACTGAAGTCTCAAGTATGACTCAGACGGACTGATTTTAAGATGTGAAAATACGCTCCTGGCCACTGAGTCATGGCATCCAGGCTCAACGAATCCAGGCAGACGAAGTCTGCAAGATTGACTCAGACGAACGTGATTTTAAGATGTGCAAATACGCTCTGGCCACACTGAGTCATGAGAATCCACTCAAACGAAGTCCAGGCGAACGAATTCTGAAGTTATTGACTCAGACGGCACGTGATTTTAAGATGTGCAAACCGCTCTGGCAACGGTCATGAGAATCCAGGCTCAAAAGTCCAGGCAGATCTGAAGTCTCAAGTATGGACTCAGACGGCACTGATTAAGATGTGCAAAACGCTCCTGGCCACTACTGGAGTCATGGATCCAGGCTCAAAGCGAATCCAGGCATCTGAAGTCTGCAAGAATTGACTCAGACGGCACGTGATTTTAAGATGGCAATACGCTCTGGCCACTACTGAGTCATGAGAATCCAGGCTCAACAAGTCCAGGCAGATCTGAAGCTGAAGTTATTGACTCAGACGGCACATGATTTTAGATGTGCAAATACGCTCTGCACTGGTCATGAGAATCCAGGCTCAAGAGAAGTCCAGGCATGAGAGGATTCTAGGAAGAGAGTTAAGAGATTGGAAAGGAGATGAAAGGAAATGGAACGAATACAGAATAGTAAAGAGACGATAAGCTACAGCTCCAACACACCACCACTAACAACGCCACAAAAACCATACTTACCAATCACAGATAGAGACGTGAAACGATACAAATATGTTTAGATAGACGAACATCCAGCGAAATCAGAAAGATACCGGCTATGAGTTTGAAGTAACCATAGAATAAGACTGAATTCTAGTATTGACTCGACGGCACTGATTTTAAGATGTGCAAATACGCTCCTGGCCACTACTGAGTCATGGCATCCAGGCTCAAAGCGAATTCCAGGCATCTAATTGCAAGAATTGACTCAGACGGCACGTGATTTTAAGAGTGGCAAATACGCTCCTGGTCACTACTGCATCGGGAATCCAGCTCAAACAAGTCCAGGCAATCTGAATTCTGAAGTTATGACCAGACGGCACTGATTTTAAGATGTGCAAATACGCTCTGGTCACACTGGTCATGAGAATCCAGGCTCAAAGAAGTCCAGGCAGATCTGAAGTCTAAGTATTGACTCAGACGGCACTGATTTTAAGATGTGCAAATACGCTCCTGCCACTACTGAGTCATGGCATCCAGGCTCAAACGATCCAGGCATCTGAAGTTGCAAGGAATTGACTCAGACGGCACGTGATTTTAAGATGTGCAAATACGCTCCTGGTCACACTGAGTCATGAGAATCCACTCAAACGAAGTCCAGGCAGATCTGAAGTCTGAAGTTATTGACTCAGACCACTGATTTTAGATGTGCAAATACGCTCCGGCCACTACTGATCATGGACATCCAGGTCAAAGCGAATCCGGAAGATCTGAAGTCGAAGTATTGACTCAGACGGCACGTGATTTTAAGATGTGCAAATACGCTCCTGGTCACTACTGAGTCATGAGAATCCAGGCTCAACGAGTCCAGGCAGATCTGAAGTCTGAAGTTATGATCAGACGGCACTGATTTTAAGATGTGCAAATACGCTCCTGGCCATACTGGTCATGGCATCCAGGTCAACGAAGTCCAGCAGATCTGAATTCTGAAGTTATTGACTGCGGCACGTGATTTTAAGATGTGCAAATACGCTCTGGCCACTACTGAGTCATGAGAATCCAGCTCAAACAAAGTCAGGCAATCTGAATTCTGAAGTTATTGACTCAGACCGACATGATTTTAAGATGTGCAAATACGCTCCTGGCCACTACTGAGTCATGGACATCCAGGCTCAAAGCGAATCCTCGAAGATCTGAAGTCCAAGTTATTGACTCAGACGGCGTGATTTTAAGATGTGCAAATACGCTCCTGGTCACTACTGAGTCATGAGAATCCAGGCTCAACGAAGTCCAGCAGATCTGAATCTGAAGTTATTGACTCAGACGGCACGTGATTTTAAGATGTGCAAATACGCTCCTGGCACTACTGAGTCATGGACATCAGGCTCAAGCGAAGTCCGGAAGATCTGAAGTCGAAGTTTTGACTCAGACGGCACATGATTTAAGATGTCAAATACGCTCCTGGTCACTACTGCGTCATGAGAATCCAGCTCTAATCAAGTCCAGGCAGATCTGAAGTCTGAAGTTATTGACTCAGATGGCACGTGATTTTAAGATGTGCAAATACGCTCCTGGCCACTACGAGTCATGGACATCCAGGCTCAGAGCGAATTGATTTTAAGATGTGCAAATACGCTCCTGGCCACTACTGAATCATGGGCATCCAGGCTCTAATCAAAGTCCAGGCAGATCTGAAGTCTGAAGTTATTGACTCAGACGGCACGTGATTTTAAGATGTGCAAATACGCTGCTGGCCACTACTGCGTCATGAGCATCCAGGCTCTAATCAAAGTCCAGGCAGATCTAAAGTCTGAAGTTATTAACTCAGACGGCACATGATTTTAAGATGTGCAAATACGCTCCTGGCCACTACTGAGTCATGGGCATTCAGGCTCAGAGCGAAGTCCAGGCCTATCTGAAGTTGCAAGGAATTGACTCAGATGGCACGTGATTG
The DNA here is from genome assembly GCF_019175285.1 of Sceloporus undulatus. Lineage (NCBI taxonomy): Eukaryota > Metazoa > Chordata > Lepidosauria > Squamata > Phrynosomatidae > Sceloporus > Sceloporus undulatus. The sequence continues at coordinate 515 of NW_024803220.1, read as the reverse complement.
TGAGATGTGCAAATACGCTCCTGGCAACTAATGCGTCATGAGAATCCAGGCTCAGATCGAAGTCCAGGCAGATCTGAAGTCTCAAGTTATTGACTCAGACGGCACGTGATCTTAAGATGTGCAAATACGCTCCTGGTCACTACTAAGTCATGAGCATCCAGGCTCAAAGCGAAGTCCAGGCAGATCTGAAGTCGCAAGGAATTGACTCAGACGGCAAGTGATTTTAAGATGTGCAAATACGCTACTGGTCACTACTGAGTCATGAGAATCCAGGCCCTAATCGAAGTCCAGACAGATCTGAAGTCTGAAGTTATTGACTCAGACGGCACATGATTTTAAAATGTACAAATACACTCCTGACCACTACTGAGTCATGAGAATCCAAGCTAAAACGAAGTCCAGGCAGATCTGAATTCTGAAGTTATTGACTCAGACGGCACATGATTTTAAGATGTGCAAATACGCTACTGGCCACTACTGCGTCATGAGAATCCAGGCTCTAATCAAAGTCCAGG
>NW_024803219.1:0-10927 GCF_019175285.1 Sceloporus undulatus | reverse complement strand
ATTATTATTATTATTATTATTATTATTATTATTATTATTATTATTATGGATCATTAGACTCAGCTCTGATGGCAGTCAGGAAAAACAACTAGGACATTTCTCTTACATATGTCCAGCTTGTTTTTGTTTTTTTTAAGGTGGAAAACTATTTAGTCTGAGGGCCAAATTCTCAGAGACATTTTGGCAGGTGAGTTGCTAGTAATGAGTGGTGCCAAAAGTAGAAAGGAGGGAACAAAAAGTCCTGCATGTTTTAACTTAAAGCTTCTATTTTCAGCAATTAAGCTTTAAGGGAGTCATTTCAACCTTTCAGAATGGAAGAGAAATGTATATATGCTGAGAAACCTCAAAATTATGGCGGGGAAGGGTATCTGGCTGTCATGGAAAGTCCACAGAGCTGGACTGGGTTCCAAGATGACCAGACTCAATGCCAGGGCCTGCAGTGTTCAACCACTGATAGTAGACAGATATAGACAGCAGAGAATTGGGTTCCTATCCAAACACATGCATTAAATTGAGAAATGACTATGGACTGATCATAGCTCAGTTTAAATTAATTTGCCCCTTTGGTATGAGAACACAATAAGCCAACCGGTTCATAGCTCAGAGGGTACAGGTGTGAAAAATAAAATAAAGGGCTGGTTTCTACTGCAAAGGAGGCACGATTCCGCTATATTCTCTCTAGCACAACAGGTGGGAAATTGTGTGTGCACAGCATTTGAAATTAACACACTGAATTTTGCTTTTCTGCAGAATGGTAAAGTATTTGGGGAGGGGGGGAGGTTGTAATTTTTTAAAATTAGTTTGACATGTATTTTATGTTATAAATGCAAGCATAAACACAAAAGACAAAAAATGAAAGACAAAAAGCCAATATTTGTTAACATAACAAATGCAGAACTACAAATAAACAACCCCATAATGCAACAGATTTATGGGAGCTTCCCAAATGCTCAGAAGTCAGCCTGAATTGTCAATCATTGGTGTATCTTTCTTAAATAAAAGCAAACAAAGAGAATATTTTTTCAAAGTTAATTATAATTAATGAGTTAATTAATCAGTCAGTTCAGTTCTTTTGTTCCTCAGTTTTTAGTTGTTCTTTGGTAATTCACGTTGGCCATATACTTTGTCCATCCATGTACAGAAAGTGTCATATTCATCAGAATACTGAAGCATTTTAAGACATAGCAGTTCCCTGATGGGTCTCCACATTCATAGGAAGCAACACAGGGTAGATGCTTCAGCGGAGTATCAATCTTCACTAAGCCTCTAGTGCAGAAAATGATGATAGCAGAGATACATATTGTCTGCATCTATTAAGACCTCTGTGGCCATGCCACTATTTCTTCTGTTACAGTTTGGGTCTAATGCAGATCTTGGGGGGAAATTGCTTTGTGGATTACAATTTCCTTAATCCCCCAGTCAGTAGAATCTGATTAAACAATAAAAAAATTAAAACCAGGTTAAAACATGGATTAAAATACAGAGAAACACACACACAGCAATTAGCAATATCCAGCCCATTGTGTAATCTGGGCCTTACATCATCACCCATCAAATGTCTGTCGGAATAGGAAGGTCTTTGCTTGTCTAAAAAAAAAAAGAAAGTAGGGAAGGTACCAGTTTAACTTCTCTGGGCAGGGAGTTCCAGGGTTGGGGGGCAGCCACTGAAAAGGCCCTCTCCTGTGTTCCCACCAGAAATACATGACAGTGTTGGGACAGAGAGAAGGGCCTCCAGAGCAGATCTTGAAGCACGGGCTGGTTTGTAAAGGAGAATAGGATTCTTCAAATAATCTGGACCTGAGCAATGGAAATCTCCTGACTACTACTCTTTTTTTGCCAACGAGCAAAGTTCTTCTTACCTAGACAGGTCTTCAGAAGGTTGGGACAGAAGTATTTCCAATGAACATTATGTATTTATTTTTAGATGTGCTAATATGTGTTGAATGTGTTTATAATCATTATAAATAAATGTTTTAATTAGATTGGTTATTTAATCTTTTTTAAAAAAATCTGTTCTATATATTGGTTTGGCTGTTTTGTTTTAATTTATTTTGTAAGCAGCTTTGGCTTCTATATTGGGAGAAAGGTGAGATATAAGTTCAATAAATAAAATACATGGCTTTCAAGCTTTGGGGCTGAGCCTAAACAGGAGCAGGGAGAGCGGAATGAGTAAGAATTCTGGAGTGCGACCTCAGGAAAAAGCATGTTATAGCATGTTCTGTAGACATTCTGTAGCTTGGCAATGCTTTTGCAAGCATTGCCGAGCACAGGCAGTGAATAGGGAACACATGACCTCAAGGAAATGAGTATTATTAGCAGTGTGTGTGCTTGGAATGCATTAGTATGCAACTCTCTGTTCAAGGGTCACTCATATGAGTATGTAGCAACTGATATTTTGTCAGCTTCTGAGTAAATGAGAGATCAAAACATCTCCCGGATGACACACTCTCTCTGATGCACAAGCATTTTCTTTGATGGAACATCCTTCCATGTCACGGTAACATTGCCCAGATGCTCTGGGGATGAGTTCAGATCACAGCATCTCTAGCAAGCCACACACTGTGAATGCCTGGATGTTCCGTTAGGGGGAAATGGAGTCAGGTCTGTTTACTCTGCAGTTAATCAGGCTTTATATGTCTTTTGGTATAGTCTTTCCTGACCCACAACCGAGCTCCAGACGTTTTGAGTCCAAAACACACTGCAGAAATAGCCCAGTGTGAGAAATAACCCACTGCTTTATCTGCCCTGGCTCAGTACTAGGGAATCCTAGGAACTGTAGTTTTATGAGACATTTAGCCTTCTCTAACAGAGAGCTCTGGTGCCACTATAAGCTACAGTTCCCAGGATTCCCTAGCACTGGGCCAGGGCAATTAAAGCAGTCTCAAACTGGATTATTGCTGCAGTTTGTTTTGGACCTTGGATTGCCTGGGAGGCCCGCGCAAAAAACCACATGAAACCAAATTGGATGAAAGGCCACAACTTTATTAGCAACAGCAAACCAGAACAGAAGGGTTGGCACAAAGCATAAAGTCAGGATCTGAAGCATCGAATAACCCCACGGTTAATCGATAAGCAGCATACCTGGTGACCGCCAGGCGTTGGGATGACCTAGGGGCTAAGGAACGCCAACTAGCCGCCATCACACCAGGCGCTCTCTTGTTCTCAAAGCCCCTAGTCACCGGGTGGCTTAACCATGTTATGGCCCCCGCAATGGCCACAACGCATGCCCAGCTCGTCCCCGGGTCCCTATTGACTCCCAAACCAGTGGTCCATAGCCCTGGTAACCAAACCAACCAGATCCTGGCCTATGCTGCCTCCCCAAGTTGTGACAGAAAACCCCAAGCACCCAAGCGGAGGGTGGGTGGGAGAGCCGAGCTGAAAATGGCTGCGGGGCCTGGCCGCATGGCCCTTATATAGGCCAAGGCCCTGCCTCCTCACCCCATGGGGAGGCTCCTCCTCCAGGGCAGCCAAACCAATGAGCTGCCCTGGAGGACTGAAGCCTCACCATAGAGGCTTCCTCTGCCCCTACAGAGCGGCGCGGGCGGAAGGGGCGAGCCCTTCCGCCCAGCCCACCAATCAGGGTGGAGGAAGGCCCCAACTAGGAAGTTGGGGCCAGGGAGCCACACCGGCTCCCTGCGGCAAAGCGGCCAGCCATCGCAGTCGGGCAGCTGCGTTTTACTATACTCCTCACTCCAGGCAATGTGATTTTTTGACCATACTATCTGAGGATGACAGTTTCTGTAGTTCCACACACTCAAAAGACACCTGAATGAGGAAGAACATTTTAGCATATTGCATTGTTAGTCCCATAGCTTTTGAAAAGGTAAGGGTTAAAATTTAAACAGGTACACATGAGAAACATAATAGTATTTAATAAATGACTACCTTTCAAAAGGATTACATTTGAAAAGGGATGCACAAACACTCTAAAATGGGTTAAAGTGGGGGAAAATAATCAGAACATTACCTGGCATAGTAAATTTTCACTATTCATTTCAGCAGGGCCAACTCTTCCTCCCCCCCTCAAACCTGACAGAAACATCATTCCATTTGCCAGTAAAATGGATCTCCTTCTCCAAATGCAGCTGATGCCTGGGGATAGTAGGATTAGGGGGCAGTTACAATCATGACAGTAGTGTCACAATCATGACTAAGGCTGCATCTACAATGTAGTATTAATGCAGTTTGACTCCCCTTTAACTGCCATAGCTCAAGGCTATGGGATTCTGGGATTTGTAGTTTTGTGTGATATTTTGTCAGCGAGCCCTGATGCCACAACAAACTATAAATCCCAGGATTCCATATGATGGAACCATGACAGTTAAAGTCGTGTCAAACTGCATTAATTCTGCAGTGTGGCAGCAGCCAAAGTGGTGATCATGAAGATGGAACAGTTATGACTGTGACACTGTTGTCACAATCATAACCCACACACACTTACTGTACCAAACACCCGCTGTATGGAGAGCTTATCCATTCTGCCAGCAACTGGAATGCAAGCATTTTTATTGATCTCTTGTAATTTTAAAGGATAAAGATGCCACCAGTGACCTAAGAGGAACAGAATCCTCACATTTTATCTCATTGACTCCTTTATATTAACTGACAAATCTGCTGGGATATTATTTCTTTTAAAGTGTTTTTACAGAATGCATTTTTAGGTAACATTTTCATGCTTCTGCTTGGTCAGATTATGTACTTCAAAAGAAGTACACAGTCTAAAATTAGCACCAATTGTGATGGAAGGTGTCTTGTGCTGAGTTAGGCAGGCTGTCTTAGTCCACTATGTCTTATTTGTTTATTCATTTATTTAAAGCATTTATACACCTTCCTTTGGCCCCAAAGGCTCCCAGAGCATCTTATAAATAGTTCATTTGACAATCCCTGCCCTCAGGCTTACAATCTAAATAAGACACAATGAAGAGGGGGAAAGGAATGGGAGGAGCTCGCCACAGCACTACCTTTTTGCAGTTCTATGACTGCATGCTCCTGTGAGGCAAGAGGCTATACTGATGGCAGCAATGCTGCAGCTAAGGTCTCCCATGCCAGACAGGCTTTTGCTGAGGAGCCAGAAAAAATGTGTCAAACAGCTGGCAGAGGATCCCTCAGAAACAATGGCAGTGGCACCCAAGCCAAAACTGTGTTAGTATTTCACAGATGGATGCATAGTCAAAGTCTTCTGAATGTCTTTTACCATAAAAAGTCTATGATGAAACAAGAAATAATTCCAGAAAATGAGACTCCCAAGTCACAAGGCACTCAATGAGCTACTGAGGAAGAGCAGGGGACAAGTACAAGTAGTGCTGTGGCTAATGACTGAACTCAAGCTAGGACATCAGCTGTTGACATGCTCAGAAGTGAAAAGAAAGTCCACATCTGCACAACACATATTACAGGAACATGGAATGTGGGAAGCATGAATAAGGGGAGACTAGACATCGGGGCAGAACAGATTGGCAGGAAGAAGCAGATCGATCCTGCTTTTTCCAAAAGTGGGTCAAAAGCAGGCTGAATAAGCACAGGCCGACAATACAGCACAGCATCAAGCCATGCCACTGGTTAATTTTTTTGTTGCCTCCCCTCTATACATGCACACCATCACACAAACACACCACCTGCGACCTCCAAGTACCTTCCATATCTGTCCAGCTGCCATCCCATTGCATGACTGTCCCTTTGATCGGTCACAAAGATATTTTGTGCAATGCACCCCTGGTACAGTGCATCGGTGTGTGTGTGATACATTGGCAAAGCACAATCATGAAAGCCACCTCTACATGCTCCCTTTATACCCCTTCACCCCATGACCTTCTTAGACTGTCTGGTTTGTGTACATTGTAATTACATCCATTGGAGTTGTCGCACTTTGCATTTCTTTGCATTGTCACAGATCCGTACTCACATCAGGGTGTTTATGTGCAGCAGTGAAGATGTGTATTTTCTGCCTTGAGTCAGACTATCCTGGCTTCTTTTTGCTCTGGTTTTTAGCTCCAGAATGCAACTTCAGTCTGGTTAACAGATGCTTTTGAGGCGTGCATCATCTAAACACTCCACCTTCAAAGTAGCTTGAAACTGCTTTATAATAATAATAATAATAATAATAATAATAATAATAAATTATTTATATCCCGCTCCTTCCCAAGATCAGGGCGGCTTACAACATAGGTTTGCCCATCTGTTTCACCCTATACATTAAACAAGAATTGTAATTCTTTTACATTACATTACAATACTTAGGGTGAATGAGCTAAAGTGGACAGGAATTGGTCATTTTGAATCTGATAATTACACAGTGTTTTACTCAGGAAATGAACATCTAAGAAGAAATGGGGTGACATTCATAGTGAGGAGAGAGGTAGCAAAAGCAATCAAGAGATATATTGCAAAATATGACTAAATAATATCAATAATGATTCCAGGAAAACCCATCAGTATAGCCATAATCCAAGTTTATGTTCCAACTGCAGAAGAAGAAGAAATGGAAAGATCCTATACTGGAGTTGAGCAAGAAATTGATCATACACCAAAAGAGGACTTGTTAAGCATAAGCAATTGAAATGCAAAAGTAGTAAAAAGCAAAATCAAACACTGTAGGAAAATTTGGCCTAGCATCCAAAAATGAAGTAGGAGACTGGTTGACTGAATTTTGCAAGGTGAACAGTTTGTACATCACAAACACATTCTTCAAGCAACCGAAGACATGACTGGATATGCAGACATCACCTAATTGCCAATATAGAAACCAAATAGATATAACTGGGAGCAGAAGCTGTTCCATTCTCTCTGCAAAAACAAGGCCAGGATGAGATTGTGGTTCTAATATTAAAAATTAGAATAAAGCCAAAGAACATTAAACCAACTATCGTGCAAAATATAATCTGAAGAATATTCCTGTCAAACTGCACTGCTAGGCCTAATTGACCAGGAGCCAGAAGAACTTTGGCCTAAGGCCAGGGACATTGTCAGGGAGGAATGCAAGAACAAACTATCTGTAGCCAAAAGAAAAGAGAAGTTTTAATGGATGATAGATGAAACTCTTCAAGCAGTTAAGGACAGGCAAGAAGCAAAACTGAAAGGTGACAGAAATAGAATCAGAACCCTGAATGCAACTGATCAGTGACTTGTGTGTGCAGAGAACTACTATAATAATCAGTGCAGAGAAACAGCAGGTGACAACAAAAAATAAGGAAGAACAAGAGCTCTGTTTCACAAGATCTGAGAAATCAAAGGGAAATTTTAACCAAGAGTGAGGATGCTATACAACCAGAAGGGAACACGTAACATGACCAACTTCAAATAAACAGACAATGGAAACAATACTCTGAAGAACTATATAAAAGAGGTGAAAGGATGACAGATTTATTCAAGGAAGAATCTTCTGAATATGAACCTACAATTTCAGAAAGTGAAGTAGAAGCTAAATTCAGGGCACTGGGGAGAAATAAATCACCAGGAATAGATGTCATAGCAATACAGCTGCTTCAGGCTATGGAGACAGAGGACCAAAGTAGATGGGCCTAATAAAGCGGGCCACAGCCACTCTGGTGTGATTTGTGCTGGGATCATGGCAACTGCACACACCAGGCCCTGATCGGGACCACTGCTGCAGTTTTGAGCCACAGAAACAATGTACTAATTAGAAAAGACACTTATGCAGCAGGTTGTGCCCCCCCTTTTTTGTATGTGTGTGTGTGTGTTTTCTAACAACAAAGCCCAAATAATCCCAAACTAAAATCAGTTCCACATCCCATTTAAACTATTATAAATCCCATGTCTGTGTATGTAAACTAGTAAAACACAGAGTGTTACTATGTGTTTCTAGTCACCAAAACTGTTCAAAATACAGCTTTGGAAACTGAATCACAGAATCATATACAGGAAGATGCAATCAAAGCACTCCTGATAGATGGACCTCCAGCCTCGGCTTAAAAACCACCATAAAAGAAGACTCCACCACTTTTACATGTAGAAATGCTACAAGTAGAATAAAAAATGATACATCAGCAGATTTAGAAGATGACTAGAATGCTGTGGTTAAATATTCAAAAAAGATATGGAAATTATGAAGATTATACTCAGAGAAAAAGATAGAAAAATATAACATTAATTAGAAACATGATGACTGACTGAAGTCAGGGAAAGACAATATATACAGAAATTTAAAATAAGAAAGATGAAGAAATAAAAACAACAACAAAAAAGAAAAATAAATAAAGAACAGACAATTAAGATCAGGATTATGGATGCCGAGAGGTTAAAGAGATCTGAAAAGACAGATTAAAATGCATTAAACTTAAATAATGTAACAAATTCAAAATATGCAGATGCTAGACAATAGAGAAATATTCCAATTTTGGAAATAAAAGGAAGTTATTAACATGACTATGTTGATTAAGCAAATGTGAATCAAGGATGAAATGTGTTTTTTATATAACCGTTATGCGAACTTGGAAAGACTTTTTCTCTTTAATTTAATTTTAATTAAAAAAATATTTAAAAAATATTTCCTAAGAGTTATACTCTCTTTTTAAAAAAGATAATTCAAGTTTCTAGACCATATGGCTATAATAGTACTTTTTTAGGATTCTGTAAAATTTTAGAAGCCAGAGGGATGGCTAGATATAATTTCCTTTTCGTTCTCCAGCTGTGAGTACAGAGAAAGTAAATTAGGCAAATTAGTCAACGCTGCAAAATAAATAATATGAAAACAAAAGAAATTATACTAACCTGTTAAACCAGATAATTTATACTGTTCAAAGAATTCTGCTTTTCTTGGTATAGAATTTGGATTGCCTGCACTGATATTATTAAATGCAGAAGACGCATGGCCCCAGCAATAATTCAATGTCACCTCTTTTTTGGTTGGCTTCATGCTATGATCCTTTGCCGTTCAACAATATTTCCTTTGAGAAGAGCTGATGACATCAATTGTAAATTATATAATCAGACCTGACAAGGATTTTGATGGTTTACTCATCTGAAAATAAAGGGAGCAAATGGGCAATTGGACTATAGTAGTCATTCATGTTGGCAAGAAGAGGCAAAGTAGTTAAAGGTCTGTGAACTTCAGCACTAGGTGTTCTTCATCATGCAAATACAGATGGGGTGCTTAGTATGTTTAAATATGTTTGTTTCACAATGGAGTTTAGTCCCCAGATGGTCTTGGCATGGCTAACCTTACTGCACTTTCTAGCAGGAACAGACAGATTAATAGTATAGCTGCATGGGGGACAGAATAAGGACATTGCCCTTCCAAATCAGAATTCTGCTCCCCAAATGTCATTTCTCCAAATTTCTAACATTGCAGAAAGTAAGGTGTTGAAAATCTTTCCCAACTAGAACTCTTATATTTGCTGTGTTCACGTTCTCTTCATCACTTTGGCTGCCATTTTTCTTTGGATGTCAGAATTCCATTTCTAAATGCTCAACTGAAGTTTTAAGTTCTTGCAATGCAAAAATTTGTGACTGACAAAAAATATCATGGGGGGCACATTATTCATCTTGCTGAGCAATGCCCACATTTTGCCCCCACCCTCAGCTATACCTCTTAAGTTAGATAACAATGTTATTGAGAGGTTTATTGTATGTGCAACAAATAAAGGTTGTTGTTGTTCTTGTTGTTGTTGTCGTCATTTCTGACTTATGACAACCCTAAGGCAAACATGTTATGCTGTTTCCTTGGAAAGATTTATTCAGAGGGTGCTTGTCTTTGCCTTCCTCTGAGGCTGAGAGATTGTGTTTTGCTTAAAGATTGTAAGATTGTAAGCCTGAGGGCAGGGAACCTCTGTTGGAAACCGCTCGGATTCCCAGTGATTGGGCAGTATATAAATAAATCCTATTATTATTATTATTATTATAGTCACCCATTTACTGTGGTTTCCATGGCTAAGTGGGGATTTGAACTCAGGTCTCCAGAGTCATAGTCCAGTGTTCAAACCACACTGGCTCTCAAGTAATAATAATAATACATTTAATGATTAAAGTTTACTCACTCCTAAAACTGCTTTTTAAAGACCTATGATGGAGAGGGGTTTTTTTTGTTGTTGTTTTTTGCAGGAAGGGTATGCCATTTTTCTATTTTTGAGTCTTTTTTAAAATAAAATTGAAGCGACATGTTTGTAATGCACAACACCTATTATAATAAGCAACACTAGCATGGACATGTTATACTTTTATGAAAAGTATCCCTTTGAATTTTTTTAAAGTTCCAAGTTCCAAGCTCTGGGAAAACTGTAATGTTTGTGGAGGAGGAAGATCTCAAACATAATGGCTGGAATTCATGAATGTAGTTATGAATGCATAACTCTAGGCTAACTGATTCATATTCACAATCCTCACATAGTCACGATCATTAAAATAGTGTAGGGAGTATATAATTTTTGTTGTGTGCCTTCAAGTCATTTTCAACTCATGATGACCCTAAGGCAAATCCATCACAGGGTTTTCTTGGCATGATTGTTCAGAGGGGGCTTGCCTTTGCCTTCCTCTGAGGCCAAGAGAGTGTTGCTTGCCCAAGGTCACCCAGTGGGTTTCCATGGCTGAGTGGGGATTCCAATCCCAGTCTCTAGAGTCATAGCCCATCACTTAAACCACTACACCATGCTGGCTCCCGGGGAATATGTAGGGAGTAAAAGTCCCCCAATCCTGTCTTAATGGGCAGCTGCTACTGTGACCAATAGAGGTCTGTTTTTCTGACAGCTGGGACAAAGCAGACTCATTTCCATCATTGCTGCCCACTATTGATCTCTGGTAGAAAGAGGAATTGTAACAGAGATCCTGCTTCTGACTGTCTCACTGGAGATCACTCACAGGAGAGGAGGTGGAAACATCAGACTATTTCATCTTGTTTATCAGAAGAAGAGATCTCCATCACTCACAGTGGCTGCTGCCCAGTAAGGCAACAATAACACTAGAGATGTTACTTAGG
>NW_024803218.1:4422-10961 GCF_019175285.1 Sceloporus undulatus | reverse complement strand
TTAATATTGACCCCATAAAATACTATTCCACTTACTAAGAAATGCAAGTGTTAAATTCTTCTGTTTCTGAACAGATAAGCTCCAGAGAGCTTATTTCCAGAGTAGAAAGTATGTTCAACTTATTGCAAAAATAAAACTGAGAGAGTTCAAGTGATAAAAGTAGACAGAAACCTGGTAATCCTGTCAAAGTGCAGCAAGGAGGTATGGACAGGTTGCTTACCTGTAACGGTATTTCTTCGTGGTCATCTGCGAATACATACAAATGGGTTTTACTGCGCCTGCGCAGTGCTGCTCAGAACCTACTGGAATCACTGGGCAAAGTTTACTTTGCAACATATAGAAACTTTTTGGTGGTAACTCCGCCCACCCGTTATAAGGCCCCTGCCTTCCCGCTCTTTCCCCAGTTCCGCAATTTTTCCGCCAAGCAGGCGATGGAAAGAGAGCCAATGAGAGCAGGACACTGAGGGAACGGGACGGGTGGGATTTGTATGTATTCTCAGATGACCACTCGAAGAAATACCGTTACAGGTAAGCAACCTGTCCTTCTCCTTCGTGGTCTCTGCGAATCATACAAATGGGTTTAGCCTGACAAGCTTAGGTAAGCGGCGGAGGGAGTGTCCTGAAACCAAGGTATGGTAAACCAAAGGTATATTTATTACAATAAAAACACCTTGAACCATAAAAAGAGTCAGTCTTTTTGTCCATATACAAACCAAACATAGCAAAAACCTTGCTAAACCTGAGAAGGGAACAAAGGGTCGTGCAAGACCAGTCCCATTGAAATTGTGTAAACCAACATTAAACAAGATGTAAACAGTGGCACATGTAAATAAGCACTAAGCACAAAACCTCAGTGGTGCAGTCAATGCAACCCTGAAACCAACACAGCCCTCCCGAAAGCTGCATCTCGGATGGCCCTGGTGTCCAACCTATAATGTTTAATAAAAGTTAGAGGTTGGGACCAGACGGCAGCCTTGCAGACATCCTCCAAGGGAATCCCCGACAGGAATGCAGAGGATGCTGACATTGCCCTTGTGGAATGGGACCGAACCCTGCCCGGGAGAGGCCTGCCCAACAGCTCATAGCAGAGGTGGATGGTACCAGCCACCCATTTGGAGAACCTCTGCGCAGATACAGGCAATCCTTTCTTCGGCTCCGAGTAGCATTGGAAAAGTCTCTCGGACCGACTGGAGGCAGCAGTTCTGTCCAAATAAAACGCCAGTGCTCTCCTGACATCAAGAGAGTGCAGGCGTCGCTCCGCATCCGAAGTCGGGTTGGATGCGAAAGTGGGCAACACAATGTCCTGACACATGTGGAAAGCAGACACAACCTTCGGCAAGAAAGTAATGTCTGTACGGAGGACCACCTTGTCCTTGTGGAACCTCAAAAAGGGCTGGTCCCTCCGTAAGGCACAGAGTTCGCCCGCCCGGCGGGCAGAGGTGATGGCCACAAGAAAGGCGGTTTTCCAAGTCAATAGTCTCAAGTCCGCTGTGGCCATCGGTTCAAAAGGCTTGGATTGGAGAGCGGATAGTACCGCCTCCAAGCTCCAAGCCGGTGCCGGTACCGACACAGGAGGATACAGGTTGGCACATCCCTTAAGGAACCCCTTCACCAAGGGGTCCTTGAAGAAGGAAACCCTCCCCCCGAATTGGTACTTGGCACAAATGGCAGACAAGTAGCACTTGACGGATGCGAGGCATAGCCCCTCATCCAAAAGCGCCAACAAAAACTCCAGCACCACTGGAGTGGAGACCTGAGCAGGAGACAAGCCTTTTTGTTCGAGGAAGAGGCCAAATCTCTTCCATTTCAGGGCATAGGACTGCTGGGTGGAAGGTTTTTTCCCAGCCAGGATCACCGTCCTTACTGCCTCTGGTAGGGCAGTCAGGGCTGTATCCTCCAGGCCACCAGTGGCAGACTCTCGATGTCCGGGTGGAGAATCCGTCCGTCCTGGATCGACAGCAGGTCCAGACGAGGGTCGAGGCGGAGGAAGCATCTCCTGGAGAGGTGGAGAAGGGATGCAAGCCAAGGCTGTCTCGGCCACCACGTGGTGATCAGGATCGCATGCAAGTGGTCCGTCGTCATCTTGGACACCACCCTGATGATGAGCGGGAACGGAGGGAAGGCGTAGAGGAGTTCCCCCGTCCAGAGGAAGGCGAATGCGTCTCCGAGGGATCCGTCCATCCGCTTCCTGGAGCAGAACTGGGGACAATGGGTGTTCCACCTGGTCGCGAAGAGGTCGATCCGGGGGGTTCCCCACCGATCGAAGAGGTCGCTGACCGTCTCGGGATGGAGCCTCCACTCGTGGCACGCCGACGGAGATCTGCTGAGGCGGTCTGCCAACTCGTTGTCCTCTCCGGGAAGGTGAATCGCCTGGAGGAGGACCCGTCTCTGGATGCACCAGTCCCAGATGCGGAGCGTAAGGTCGAGCAGGGTCTTGGATCTGGTGCCCCCTTGATTGTTGATGTAGTACATCACGGTGGTGTTGTCCGTCCTCAGGAGGACCACCTTGTCTGTGACGGCGAACTCGAACGCCCTCAATGCCTTTTCCACTGCCAGCATCTCCAAGGCGTTGATGTGGAGGAGCTAGTCTTGGGCGGACCACCTGTCCATGACGACCAGGTCTAGCAGGTGGGCGCCCCATCCCTCCAGAGATGCATCTGTTGTGAGAGTCAGTTGCGACCGGCGCTGATGAAAGGGCATCCCGGTGCAGATGTTGTGGAAGTCCAACCACCATCTCAGGGAAGCAGCTACGGGTCTCGGTACCATGAGCCACTTGGACAGGGGGTCCTCCATCGGAGAGAAGGCGGAGAGGAACCAGGATTGCAGCGGTCGAAGGCGAAGCCTTGCCCAAGGCGTGACAAACGTTGTTGATGCCATGTGGCCCAGTGTGACCTGAACATCTCTGACCCTCACCCTTCTGTGGGAGATGCAAGGCCTGAGCGACGCAGTCAAGGCCTGGAAACGGTCTGGAGTGAGAAAGGCGGAGCAACTCTCGGAGTCGAGGATGGCCCCGATGAACTTGACCTGCCTGGTTGGTGTGAAGTGGGACTTTTCCTTGTTGACGACCAGTCCGAGGGAGTGCAAGAGGTGCAGGGCGAATGACAGTGCCTCTTGCAGCTCGTGGCGGGATTCGGCGGCAAACAGCCAGTCGTCCAGGTAAGGGAAGACCATGAAGCCCTTCTGATGAAGGTATGCCACCACCGGTGCCATGCACTTCGTGAAGACCCTTGGAGTCGTGGCCAAGCCGAAGGGAAGGACGTTGTAGCAGTACGAGGCGGAGCCGACAGCGAAGGCGAGGAATCTCCGGTGGGACTCCCAGATCCCAATGTGGAAATAAGCGTCCTTCAGGTCGACGGTCGCGAACCACAGGCCCTGGCGGAGCAGAGGCAGAATGGAAGCCAAGGTTACCATCCGAAAGCGACGGTACTCAAGGAAGAAGTTCAATTGTCTCAAGTCCAGGATGGGCCTGATGCCCCCATCCGCTTTTGGTACCGTAAAGTACCTGGAGAAGAAGGCCATAGGACATTGGTCGGGCGGTAAGGGGGAGATTGCCCCTTTCCTAAGCAAGGTGCGCACTTCGTCGAGAAGGGTGTCCGAGGGGGGAGTGGACATGAAGGCTTCCATTGGAGGGAGCTCCTGGAACTCGAGGGCATATCCTCTACGGATGATGTTGAGAACCCACGAGTCCAATGTTATTGAGGCCCAGATGTTACCAAAAGGCCTCAAAATGTCCAAAAAGAAGAGGGGTGAAGGAGGGACGAAGCGTGCTGCGTCCCTTCAGGCTCTCTTCTTCCCCTGGTCGGTGTCCTGCCGACGGGACTTACGGTACCGAGGCGGGAAGTTGCGACGGCCAGAGGAGGAGGAAGACTGCGAGGGGTAGCGACGTCTCTGGGAGTCCTGTTGCTGGGACTGCCGATCCCGGGAGAAGGTCCCCTGTGACTGACCTTGAGGCTGCCACGGGCGCTGACGCTTCCGGAATGGCGAAGCAGGTGCAGCGGACATGCCATGCTTCTTCGCCACCGCCTTCATCCTGAACTTCCTGTTCAGACGGTCGTCGGTTTCAGCATGGAAGAGCCCAGTCCCGTCGAGCGGCATGTCCTCGATGGCCGCCTTGACGGTGGGGTTGAGGTCCGAGGCCATCAACCAGGCATGTTGTCGGAGTGCCATCGATGCCGACATGGCCCTCCCTGCGCAGTCAGCCATGTTCCTGGAAGTGGTGATGAGCCAACTTCCGATGGAGTGGGTCTCGTCCCTGACCTCGACCAAGTGCCTTTGGACCTCATCCGGGATGTCCGGGATGAGGGGGGAGATCCGTTCAATTAGGGTCTGTATATAGGCCCCCATGCAGGCGGTATAGTTGATGGCCTTCACTGCCAGGGCCGCTGACGAGTAGGCCTTCTTGGCCAGTCCATCCACTTTCTTGGCCTCCCGGTCGACAGGGGAGGTAGCCTGCTTCGGAACGAAACTGTGTTGGGCTCCCTCAACAATCACCGAGTTCGGCCTGGGGTGGTCGGCCATCCAGGAACAGCTTGCCGGAGCGATCCTGTAGAGCGACTCCACCTTGCGGGACGAGGTAGACAGGGAGGCCGGGGAGTTCCAAGACCTTTGCACTATGGTCTGTAGAGACGGAAGCAGGGGGAGGCAGGGTGGTGTAGGCACCCGTCCGTGCACCCGACGTTCCACCGGGTCCTGAGCATCGTCATCCGGGAAGGCGAGCTCAATGTCGAGGGCCCTTGCCATCTTCATGACATGCTCACTGAAGGAACAGACGTCATCCGACGGGGAAGACGGCTCAGGGTTGTGCATCCTCTGTGGAGAAGCCGGCGCCGAGAGGCCATCTTCATCCGAGGGCGCCTTGGACGGAGGCAAGGGCTCATCTTCAGAGTCCAAGTCAGAAGAGAGAGGGGCGTCTACAACTCTGACCTGGGATCTCGGTCGAACTGGGATGGGGCCCGTCGAGGAGCGCGAGCATCGGCGCGGTGGGGATGGAGGCCTCTCGATCATGGAGGCATTCGGGACGGACCTGGCAGACGTGCCCTCTTGCTGGTCGATCGGACGGGGATTCAGCCTGGTGAACTCTCTGAGGGCCACCTCTTCCGAGACGGACATAAAGTATCGGCCCGACCAGGTGTCAAGGAACAGGTCTGGAGCTTCCTGGCTACGGGTCACTTGTCTGTCGTCTTCATCCTCGGAGTGGGGGGACAACGGCGGGAGGTCTCCAGGGGGAGAGAGGGAGCAGCGCCTTCTGTCTGATGGACAAAGTCCATGGTAGGTTTCGGTAGTGGCGTGTCAGGTACCGGGGTGACCTGCACCTCAGGAGCGGGCTTTGGGTCAAGAGGAGCAGCGGGGGTGGGAGCGGAAGCCGTCCTTGAAGGGGAACGCCTTTTGTCTGTCGCCTTCGAGAGCGAGTCGATCCTGGCTTGTCCCTTTGGCCGCCTGGCCTTTTTAGGGGCATGGTCACGATCCCCTTTCTCGTGGTGTCTCTTCTTTCCCGATCTCGGGGTCTCCTCCGGCGGGAAGAATGGATTCTCTGGGAGATCCAGAAGGACAGCGGTCGCACCTGATGAGGAGGGTCTTGGGGACCTTGCCCTGTCAGCGGGCGGGGCATGGGTCGCCCCCAAAGGCGAAGCCAGCTCTCTCGGCACAGAGGCGTGACGGGATGCCTTAGATGCCTTGGAGGATGAAGGCGAAGCGAGTTGGACCTCCACCTCGGTCCCCTTGTTCACGTGCGAGCCATCCGGTCTCCTTCCAGATTTAGACATGGGCTCGGTACCCTCAGTCCCCGAAGACTTATGGGGGCGCTAGGAGGGTTCGTTGGTGGCGCTGGGCGGTTTCGAGCCACGGGCCACATCGGAGGTGGCAGGAGGAACTGTCCCGGCCGGGACAGATACCACGCTGGGCACGCTGGCCCTGACAGAAGTCACACTGGATACGCTGGCCCTGGAGGATGAAGCAGGGGGCGCGGAAGGCGGAACAGATGACGAGCGGGAACCTCCCTCCTGTACCTTGCCCAGGGCGATGGCCGAAGTAAGCCGGGACTCACGGTTTTTCCGGGCCTGAGAAGGGAGAGATCTGCAGAGCTGGCAAGCTTTGGTGTCATGGTTCTTGCCGAGGCAGAGCAGGCAAGAGGAGTGCGGATCCTGGACGGGGACCTTGCCCGCACAGATGTCACACTTTTTGAAGGGTGCAGGCATCCTTCCCAGGACGACACAGCCAAAGGAGAATCCGAAAACGAGGTCAACAGTCCGAAGTTTGAAGTTACCAGGGGCGGGAGACAAAGAATGGTCAAGAATACAGTCTGAGGTCAAAAGCAAAAGTGATTCCAAGCGAGCGAAAGTTCCCTGAAGCAGCTAGCGCGGTGGAAAAAAAGAACTGGGGAAAGAGCGGGAAGGCAGGGGCCTTATAACGGATGGGCGGAGTTACTGTCAAAAAGTTTCTATATGTTGCAAAGTAAACTTTGCCCAGTGATTCCAGTAGGTTCCGAGCAGCACTGCGCAGGCGCAGTAAAACCCATTTGTATGATTCGCAGAGACCACGTA
>NW_024803218.1:0-4322 GCF_019175285.1 Sceloporus undulatus | reverse complement strand
GATTCCAGTAGGTTCCGAGCAGCACTGCGCAGGCGCAGTAAAACCCATTTGTATGATTCGCAGAGACCACGAAGAAGAAACATTGCTTATGTTGCCAAAGAATCTGCTTCAATTTTTCCCCCAGTTGTGTTTGAACAGCTGTTTAAACTGGAAACGAGATTGTGGAATTGAAAGCACACAGCCTCCTTTCTCAGAGAAGTAAGACCTCTTTGTGAAAGGTCTGCACAAACTGTCATGAAACCATCGTCTTTTCCCATTCCTTACTAGAGAATAGTGCAGTGTTAATTGCACCATTCAAATGTAGTGGATATACACGGATATTCTAGATGCAATGCTTTAAATATGTACTTTAGTTGCATAGGTAAATAGTGTTTCTGGGACCAACCATAGATCTCTTGTGGCAGGGGTGGATACTTCTGTTTGCTACATTCTGATTAACAGGAGAACAAACCCTCATCACTTGCAGTGGCTGCTGACCAGTAAGTCAAGATTTGGGACACTTTTGTGATCCCTGAATATTCTACCCACCTTATACTGGTTTTGTAATGGAAATTATTATCATGTTATCATTTGTTTTTAGCTGACCCAAAAGCTATGCTGGTAGAGAACATTTCTTGATTTTCATTATGCCATTAACTGTGAAGGATAGAAACTTAAATAACAGCAGCAGTTAAATGTTGGGTAGCAACCTCATTGCTCTTAAATATTCTCTGCCACACCTTGCATTGAGTGATTCCATTCAATGTTCGTTTGCAAAGGAGTTTGACATCTGTGTCAAGCATGTAGGTATGTTTAGAACTGTGAAAAAATAATATGGATTGACCATACTGACAGCTGCTGTGGAGGTTTATGTGAGCACAGGGGCACATTTTTCAGGTGCCTTGTTTACATGAAATATTGCTGGCAGGCTGTGCCTGGAAATGTGCTTATTATGAGAACTTATATATTTCTTCCTCTATGCAATTACATTCATGGGGCTGCTTTAGAGGATTTTGTACCCTGTGAAACAGCCCCTCAAAGCAACCTGTGTTAGCAATAAGTGCATAGTGTCTCATGGAGATTTTTTTCTGAAAAACATAGGAGATTTTGGGAAGTTACTTTTTTTGGACTACCTCTCTCAGAATCCACCAGTGGCCACATGGGCTGAGTGATTCTAGGAGTGTAATCTTTTAAAAGTAGCTTTTTCAGGCTCTAGAGCTTGGATTCTTTCAGTTCAGACACACTTGTGCTTCTGTCTGACTTGAGTCTCTTAGCAGAGGTTTCTGGCTGGGTCTCAGTAATTCACATACTATAAATCTCTTTGAAAGCAAATGTGTATCATAACAGTTCATTCAGATGTTCTCTAGATTTTTATTTGTTTGTTTGTTTAGTTCACTTTGCCTTTATTTTCCCCATCTTTGCTTCTGTGCTGATCCTAGGCTAGCTAATCTCATCACAGACTCAGATCATGAGACCCAGGAATGCATTCTCACCTACTTCAGATAGAATTGATGGAAGGGGGAGAGCATTTGGAGCATCTGGTCTGTCTCTTTATCTGCCATTCTAGATAGCTGTTTCTTCTTGATTTCTTTTCTCACTGGAGGGTGATGAGAGAGTGCATGTCAAGCAAAGTCTCTGATCTCACTATTTTGTAACTTGAGAAGCTACCAAGAGTCAAACATCACCTCAGTTGCCTGAAAGATGCATGTCACATGAGCAGAACTAACAAGATACAGGGAAAGTGACACTTAATGTGTCAGTTAACACTCAAGACCGCATTAACTGGTGAGTTGTAAGAAAGACAAAAAGAGGAAAGAAAAAAAGGTGTCTTTATTTCCCTTCTCTGTGTGAAATTAAAAGTTTTAAAAATGGAAATGCTGATGTACAAAACATTCTTCTTTCTGAATCATCATTTGTTTTGTGGAGTGTAGGGTGAATCTCCTATTATACCCGGGACATCTCTGTGTTTTCAGGCCAAGCCTGGCAGACAAGTAGAATTTAAGCACTCAGATCTATTTAATGCTGGAGTGGATAAGTGTGGCCTTCTGGATATAGTTGGGCTGCAACTCCGAACAGCCCTAGTCAGCATCGGCAGTGGTGGAAATTCAAGTCCACAGTGAAATCTGGAAGGCTGTAAGCTGCCAAACCTTCAATTTAACAAAATACAAAGAACAATGAAAGGTGTATCAAACCAAGCATTCCAATAATTCATCACAGTTTAGAAGTACTTAATGAGATTAGCAACTGATCTTGATGATACTCTGCCATCTTTCATATTTATATGGTTTCTTGCTGATGTTCACCCACCCCTTGGACTTTTCCACATTTTGTAGTGTTACAATGTGGGACGGTAATGTTACAACACAGCACATAGATTTAATTGACTTTGTTATTCTTTGGTTAATATTTATTTATTTAATTGCTATCCTGCCTTTCTCCCAGCATGTGGTACAAGGTGATATACAACAGTTTAAAAGCACAATACAATTAAAAATCTGTTAATAAAAAAGTGAAAACACAAACTAATATTTTATTTAAAACCCAAGCTTAAAAAAGTTAATGTAATTAAGACAGCCTTAAAAACACATTAAAAAACCTAATGACTACACAAAATACTCATCATTCTGAAAGTGCAAAATATTTTTAAAGTAGCACAGAAATGAAGTAAACAAAAGCAAAGTGGAACTTGTTTACATAGGTATTCACCCCTTTTGCTGTGATATGCCTAAAGAAGCTCTACCACTATGAGTACATTCAACACTATGAAGATTCAACAAAATAAGACTTTCCATTTCTATGTGTTGGCCAAATTTCAGCCTTCACCTCCATGATATGTAAAAGAATTGCCAGACTTTGGGTGTGTTTTTACAACCTATAGCAGTACTTCAGGATGTCAACACACTCTGAGGTACCAAATGCAGGTAAAAGGGTTGCCACATAATTTTGAGGTACTGAAAGACCTCGTCATGTTAGTCTATTTCAGCAATTAAAGATATAAAGGAATCCTGTTACAATTTTATGCTTTTTATGCTCAGTAAATAAGGACTGAGTGCCCAAACTAAAAGGCCTTCTGGCACTGGGAGTGGGACTTCCAGGGCAAGGGGGGGGGGGAGTTCTGGGAGTGTGACTTTTGAGAGGACGGTGCAGGTCTTCAAGGGCTGGACGTCCCCCTACACTCTCCCAGGCCTTCAGCTACCTCTTCCCCATCCTCCATGTGCATGAAAAATGGCTTCACATGCCATCTCTGGCACGCATGCCATAGGTTTGCCACTACAGGACTATAGGATTGCCTTATATCTCTTCATATAAAGTTGAGTAAACACATCAACTGATGTCTAAAATTCAGCTTTATAGATCTTCCATAGCAGATTGATTTTGGAAAGTGTGCTAATGTTGTTCATCTCTCGACAGATAAAACAGTAGCATTTACTGATGGGACCTTACCTAGAGTCTGATAAGCTGACACTGTACATTCTTGAGCCTTTGTCACCGTTGTCAGCTCTTTGCCTTGAATGCTCTTTGCCTTGAAGTAGCACTGAGCTGTGTGGCATTGGACTGGAACTCTGGAGACCAGAATTGGAATGCTCCTACTCAGCCACAGAAACCCTCTGGTTGACATTGAACAAATCAATGAATTTTGTATGTCAACTTGGGTCCCATCTCCAAGATATCTCATCATGGACATATATGTAAACAAGGTTTTCCAACATCCCAAAAAATAAAAATAAATAAATTAATATAAGATTAACAATTTTTTTAAAAAAAATCCAAAATTTAAAACATTTTTGATCACAAGCATTTTAGATAAGGAATATTCAGCCTGTAATATTAGTCATGAAAAGGGAGAATGGGAATCACGTGGTCCTCCAGATAGTGTTGGACTACAACTCCCAGGAGTCGTTACCATTGATTACCTTGGCACTAGGCTAATGGAAATAGCAATCCGACAACATCTAGATGGCTTTGTGATTCCCATCCCTGGTTTAGAGACAGTGAGCGCACAAATCCAATGTACTGTGTTTGGAAGGTTACAATATGTGTCTATTAATATGTTACACATTTTCTTACTTGATGGTGTACATGGATGGCAGAGAAAATCCTGCCAAGACAAGAGTCATGTGAGCATGTGACATATTATAGAAATTTTCCTTTTGGATTTTAGATGTATTTGGGTGTTTTTTTTTAAAGACATATATTTTAAAAAAGAAAAAAAGGCATATATATGTAATGAAAAACATGTGTTTTAAAAAATCAGCATATACTATATTTTAACAGAAGAGAAATGTAGGTCATTTATTATTTCATTTTCTTGTTTGTTTCAAAATATCCTCAGTGGGTTTGAT
>NW_024803217.1:0-10965 GCF_019175285.1 Sceloporus undulatus | reverse complement strand
CCATGGCAGTGGCAAACACACTGAACAGCTTGGTGAGATGCTCGTGTAAACATGCACTGCAGCATGGGAATGGAGGTCAGGTAAAGGGGAGGAGGTTGGGGCAGCTGGGGGGCCAGAGTACTCTGGGCTGTCCCTGGAGTATCCTGGCCAGTGCAGACAAGACCTTAGAAAAACCATAAGGTACCTTTTGCTTTTAGTTTTAACACCGACCACTTCATGTACATTTTCCAGAAGCACCTCTTCATTACAACAGTAGGCTGTTTTCTGTGAACATAGCATGATTCTATGTACACATAGCATGAACCGTTGCCATCAATTATGTGAAAGAGACATATTGTGATTTTTAATCAAAGGATTAAAAGAATTGCCCCCCCCTCCCCGGCACATCTGCATGCCAATGAATGATGACAGCAGACCTAAATTGCTGGGCTTGCCAAATCCACAACTGTGGGCCCTTTTTGGGTAGGTAGGCCCAAGTTAAAATGTGGAGATTTTAAAAGTTTTTAACTTGTAAAAAAAGATTTTACAAGTTAAAATGTGGAGATTTGGTCACCTAAACAGATACAAAGAGCACACTAAGGGGATCATTTTTAGGAGCATGTTGTACTGTTTCAGTTTTTCATCTTTATTACATGCTTTATATTTTTAATACAGTATTGTTAATAGTTCAGGTCAGTTTTAATGTTGACCTTTTGTACATTATAACTATATTGTAGTCATTTTCATTTGTCAGCAGCCTTGAGTCTCAGTTCTGGGGAAAAGATTAGGTATTAGTAATAAAGCTTATTATAAAGTCTAGTTTGCCTCAGGAGATGGTGGGTTCTTTTTCTTCTAAGGTCTTTAAATGGGCATCTTTCAGGAGTGCTTTAGCTGTGCATTTCTGCATGGCAAGAGGTTAAATTAGATGGCCCATGTGGTTCCTTCCAAGTGTATTCTATTATCATTATGGTTATTACTTTCCAAATGCCCTTAAAAATCTCAATGGACATCAAAATTATTTATCTATTTTTGAAAAGCATACATTGCCTTTTTATAGTTAAACCCCTAAGGTAAAGGCACAAAATATATCTAGTTGTGTTGTAAATTCCTGCCAGTAGTCAATTTTACTGGCAGATGTCTTTTAAGAAGGGATGGTTGGTAGGTGGCCAAGAGAAGAAGAGGGCAGCTTCATTGTTAGATGTATCTCTCAGTCTACACAAAGGTGTGCAAAAATATCACCCTCTCAATATTGTCCTCCAGGCCAGTGGTTCTCAAACTGTGAGGCGGGACTCCAGGGGAAGGGTGAGAATTACTTACAGGGGCATGAGACTTCAATGCCCTGATCCTCTCCCCAACTTTTTTCTGTCCTGGAGGGGAAGGTAAGGAGGGCACTTGGCGTCTCTGTATGAAGGTGGGGGAACAGAGCTTTTTCTTTTATAAAATGTTAAAATAAGAGAATAGATGAATATATGACTGAAAATATGCACACTAAACAAACAAAATATTTTATCCATATACTACATCAATGGGGAGGCATGATGTCTGCATGTAGATGTAAAGGGGGTCACAAGAATAAAAAAAATTGAGAACCACTGCTCTACACCTAACTGGTGTAGCTAATTGTGAGGAATCCTGAGAATCGTGGACCAACAACAACTGGAGGACCATTGTTGTCTATCGTCCCTTTACACATACATCCTGGTAAAGTATACCTTTCAATTGGCAGAGGCAGTTTTGATTAATCCTCTGTCATTCCACTTTTCCCTGCAATTTTTAAAATGTCCCAGTTTCCTTTCCATTCTTCTACTTTCACCCTTTATCCTCAGATTACTTCAGTTGCTGCAGACTGAGTTGAAAGTACAAAAGTAGTTTGCACTACATTAATGCAGTGGGGGCAGAGGACAGGAGGGGCAGAACCTTGTTGTTCCCAGTAGGCTCTAGCAAAAGCAAATGGCTGCAGCTTCTTGTAGTTTGTGTGTTCTTTCTCATTAATTATACATTGGCTGGAGTCTAATGATGCATGGCCACACATTTCCTGGTCTTCATCCATGAAATGTTGGAGGATATATTAAAAGTTTGACCAACTTCCTTACTTCTTAAGTGTTCACTGCAAAATGCCAACACTCAGCTAGCCCCATGAACACCCTGTCCCATGCCATTACGCCATGCTACTTTGGATCCTAGTTTGCAGGAGTCGCACAGGCTGTTAGCACTGGTTGGATGAAACAACAGATGGTTTCCTGCTGCTGCTCCCCACCTTTGTGTGTCAGCAAAGCAGGTGGGCAGAGAGAATTCAGTGCACATCAGAGGGCTGGGTTTGACCTTGGGCCTGCCGGTTGCCAATCCCTTATAGAAATTCTCACTAGTGAAAAAAAATGCAGAAATGGAAAGACTCCCAGCTGTTTCAACTGAAAGCATCTATTTATATAAATGTATATTTAATGAGATATGGAGCTGAGGTTAACTTTGTTCACAGACAGATATTATGATGTCTGCTGGGCAACAGTTGCAAAATTATATCAGCTTTTATAGAATTAATGCTGCCAGCAGGAGCCTAAAACCATAGAATATAACTGAAAATGGCCTCCCACCACAATTTACGTAAATCTTTTGTAACAACTTATGGATTACAATGTGCTTATCAAAAATCAAGAAGAGGATAAAGGAATAGTTATCTTCGATAACAAGCTGTTTCTTTGGTGATGGATTTGTAAACCTAATATTTAGATTAAAATAACTGTGAGGATTTTGCATTAGATATTTTTGCTTCCAATATCATCTAAGGATGTGAGAAATGGCTGTAAGCACCTGGGATAAATTTAGAGCTGAATGTAAGTAATTGATGTGGGAGGAGGACAGTTTTAAAAATCAATATGCCTTCAACCTGCAGGGTGCCATGTTAAGATGTATCTACACAGGACCATTATAGTACTTTGATCTGTAGTTTGGTGAGGCTTTATTGCTCTCTGGCTGGTAATTCTAAACACTCCATGAAACTGTCTACTCAGCCCTCTGGAAAAATATGAGACAGGACAATTTGCCAGTTACATGGTGACAGTTTTCCCTATCTTGGACAAACATGATTTCCCCAGGACTGACTTTCTGTGACATGTAGAATCAGTACATAAAAGAGTCAATTGTCAATACTATCAGGGTGAGGCAGCAGGCCAATGTTCGTCTTCAAAGAAGTATCAGTTCCTAAGGAAATTCTCTTTTCACCTTTCTCCTACCACCTGAAAAATCTTATGGCTTCAGTGTCTGCTGGCTACATTCCAAAGTACCATTTGATTTCTCTTTCATTTTATATCTAAACAGGTGTAGTGTCCCAAATGAACAGCTCATTTCAGGCATCCAGGAGAGAGAGAAGAGGGAGCAGGCTATCCCCACATTCTCTACGTGGCCCACAACTGGGAATTCTGATTTTTCAGTAGTCTAGACTGGGTAATGAAGTCTTCTTATACAGCAGAGGCACTCATTTCCAGACTATTCCTAAACCTGAGAAAGACTAGTAGGCACAAGCTGTCAAAAGCCACCCATGTTACTTTAACCAAGAATCTTCTGCCCATCAATATCTTTAGATAACAGCTAAACAAAAGCATAAGAGAGTAAAAAGTTCTATCCATAAAGACCACAACAAAGAGAAGCTTTTAAAATGTACACGCTAATTCCCATTTCATCCATGTTGCTCCTGAATTTGCGGGAAGCTAAGCATTCATATGTGAAATATGGATTAGGAAAGTACAACACGTGGGAAAAGACAAGTGGGGGAGTAATGACAGAAATTATGTGATGATGGGGGTAGGAAAAGGATTTATTGCCCCTTAGAAATAGTAGGCATACTTTTGCCATTTGGCTATTTTCTGGTGGCAAAAATAGATTAAAATGCCAGCTATTAAAAATGGATTTGACAAGTTTCCACTCACAAATGTACTTCTGAAAATGTTGA
Organism: Sceloporus undulatus; assembly: GCF_019175285.1. Classification (NCBI taxonomy): domain Eukaryota; kingdom Metazoa; phylum Chordata; class Lepidosauria; order Squamata; family Phrynosomatidae; genus Sceloporus; species Sceloporus undulatus. The sequence continues at coordinate 7,040 of NW_024803217.1, read as the reverse complement.
GAGTTTTCCACTTGCAATATTAATGGAATACTGCATTTCCCCACAAATTGTTATTTGAATTATTTAACAATTTTCCATCTCTCACATACTCTTTGCCCCAACAGCAAGCTTGTGTCTGCATGTGAACAGTGTTTAGTGTTTATGCTTTATTTGTGTGAGTGGTAGATAAAGTAGACATCATTTGTTCTATATTTTTGGCCTGTACTTACTTCCCCCAAACTGAACAGTAGCACAGATAAAAGTATAGCATTTCCTGTAACATTAATAATTTCTGATATTTCAAGCCAGTTCTGGAGAGTTGCATAGGCACATTCTGGCTGTCTTGAGCAATATCAGGTTTACATAATGCTCCAAATAGGAAATAGTTGAAGGAAGTGGAAGGCAAAGTAAGGAAAGAAAACTTAATGATTACCATTTGCATTTTTGAAACAGCCTTTGTGCTGAGCACACAAGATGAGGATGGTTGGCCCTGTCATTAGAAAGAGTGACGTAGTCAGGTAGCAAATTGTTTATTTGATTTATTGCTAATGTTGTTTTTGCAGTTTTACTCACAAGAAGTGATGTTTACAGGATTTTGTGGTGCCAGAATAGGTGGCCTGCCTTGTATAGTCTCATCCTCACTGGAACTGGATGCTGCAGTTTTCTGTTTTGTCTTTAGCAGCAAAATGCCCTGCTTAAAGTGAACTTTAGGTGGTACCATAAATGTTCTTGGTAATACTTCCTCCCCAGCTCTACATTAACTAAGAGTTCTATTGTTTTAATGTTCAGTTTATTGTGCACCAGGACCTAATAAATCACTTCTATCTGATCCTATTTTTGCAGGGTGGGCTGTCAATGCATGTCACCTCCCCTAGTTTCATACCATTTACTTGAGCTCCAGCTAACCTACTTTCACAAGGGAGCCTTTAAAGCAACACAGTTAAACAAGAAAGCAGTCCACATTAATCATTCCCTGTCTACCAAGCCATACAAAGTAATGGTCCTAGCAGGTATTGAGGTGTTTTTTTTTTAAAGCAAAATTTTGGTCTCAGCACTCTGAACAAAAAAGAGACTCACTGGTTTGCAATTCATCTCTTGCTCAAATCTCATACTTTCCAATGGACTTGTAGTAGCCAGGTAAAAGGAAATGGCAACATGGCACGTAATTCTACCTTTATGAAAGGACTCTCAGAAAACATTACTGCCAGTCTCAACAGGCCACTTGAGTGCATGTGTATTCTTGAATATAGTTTGGCACTAACACCAGGTGTGACTGGAACATATAGGCCTTATTCCCACTACCGTTTAAACCGGATCGCAATTCGGTTTGAACTAGTTCAAATGACCCTGGTTCCCACTTAAATCGATTTGCTGAAGCAATTCGGTGAGTGGGGGCATGCACCAGACCCATTTAACTTGTGTCTTTTTGATGCTGATTTTCTCTGCGTCTTTTTCACCAAATTGATTCAACGCAAGTGTGAACCACAAGCGGATTGGAATCGATTCAAATTTGCCCTTCGGTCGGCTGGAACCGAATCATTTTGAATTGATTCATTTGTGAATGTGAACCACAAGTGGCTTATTTTGATGCCAGAAAATGAAATAAAATAAGATTGGAGCAAATGTAGTGGGAACCATGCTCCGATGTCGAATCGATCCATCAAAATTTTTTTTTTTTTAAATTTCTTTTTATTGGATGTAAATTAAAAGTTACAAACAGGCTATCAGTCATTATTCATTGTCATCAATCATATAGTTTGATTCATACATTGAAAAGAAAAGAAAAAAAATTATTCATTTAACAGTCAAGACATCCTTTTGTTATCTCCCCCCCTAGAATTTACCAAAAAATAAATTAAAAAAAAAATAAATAAATAAAATAAGGAAGGAAAAAGAGAAAAAAAAGAAAGAAAAAAAAAACAGAGAAAAAAAGAAAAAAAAAGATGTATAAGAGTCCCAAACAACAGAAAGTGTATTATTTACCAGAAAGATAAACCCCTCCTTCCCCCTATCCCATCTACAGTATTTTCACTTGACTATCATTTGAGCATATTCTGCAAAGAATTTCTTTACCTATAGCAGTCTCTTCGTCTGCTTTTTTCAGATTCCCCGACCTGTGTTTCACTTTATGTACAAATTATCTTTGTATATATATATAAATATGATTATTTATTATGGACCAATGCTTGTGTACTTCTATTACTTATTCTGATTAATCTACTTTAACCAATGTGTGAACTTATATTGATTAAAGACGTGAAATAATAGATATAATATCTAGTATACCAGCCCTAGATCAAACAAACCCTCAAAAAAGAGTATTCTTTAGAAAAGTACTGACAAAAAAAAAAAATAATAAAAGAGAGAAGTCTAATGTATATATGTATAAATTATATATGTTTTTCCTCCCCCTATCAAATTTAATTTTTGAGAGTTGCTATTCCTTTTATATAAAATATAAATTCTTTATAATTTTATAACTCTTTACTTCATTAAGATGTCCTCTCTTAAGACCAATATTTTTCGCAAAAATTTTTGAAATTATTCCAATCCTTATTTACTTTTTCAGCTTCATTCCCTCTTATAATGTTTGTTAACCTGTCCAATTCTAACATTTCTGAAGATTTTTTGAGCCATTCATCTATTGAGGGAACTTCTTTATTTTTCCATCTTTTGGCATATACAATTCTTGCGGCAACAATCAAATATAATAAAATCTTCAAATGTTTCCTTTCTTCTTTGCTTTCCAACATACTTAATAGAAATAGTTCTGGCTTAAATTGAATTTGCGTACCAAGAATTTTCTGTATTGTGTTATGTACTGCCTTCCAATATTTATTTGCTTTGGTGCAGGTCCACCACATATGATATAATGAACCGATCCTTTTGTTACATTTCCAACAGTTACCCTTCCCTTTTTTACTCATTTTAGCCAATTTACTAGGAGATAAATACCAACGGTGAGTCATTTTATATATATTTTCTTTTATATCCATTGAAGCAGTAAATTTAATATCCTTACCCCAGAGCCTTTCCCAACTTTCCAATTTCAAAGGATGCCCTATATTTCTTGCCCATTTTATCGTAGTTTCTTTTATAACCTCCTCCTCCAATTCTCTTTCTAAAAGTAAGGAATATAATTTAGATATTTTTGACTTGTTTGATTTGAAAATGATTTTATCTAATTCGTTTTCGGATTTTGAGATTCCTTTGTCTTTTAAATCCATTTTAAACCTCTCCTTAAGTTGTCTATAAGGAAACCAAGAACATATATAATTCTTTTCCCGCAATTCCTCCACTGACCGCATCTCAGGTTCTTGATCATCCCATTTTAGTAAATCTGAATATCTTAATGAATTACCTTCCTTTATAACTATCTCGAATTTCCATGCTTCCTGGGGAGATGTCCAAATTGGAATCTTAGTGTAAAATTTTGCTTTAATTTTTTCCCATACTAATAGTAAAGATTTTCTAATGATATGATTTTCAAATTGCTTATTTACATTTATTCTATTATACATTAAATACCCGTGCCATCCGAATATTTTATTAAAACCTTCCAAGTTCAGCAATTTTTTATCTGTTAGAGAGATCCAATCTATAACCCATATAAAGGCACACGCAAAATAATATAGTTTAAGATCTGGAACCCCAAAACCACCTCTGTTTTCCGAATCTTTCATCACTTTCCATTTTATTCTTGGTTTCTTCCCTCCCCATATAAATTTCGAGAGTTCTGTTTCCCATGGTTTGAATATTCTATCATTTTGTATAATTGGAATGTTTTGAAATAAAAAATTTAGTTTAGGTAATATGGACATTTTAATTACAGAGATTCTGCCCATCAAGGATAAATTAAGCGTTTTCCACCTTTGTAAATCTTCCCTTATTCTTTTCCATGTTGTCTCATAATTGTTGTCAAATAATTCTGAATTCTTCCCTGATAAAATTATTCCCAAATACTTAACTTTTTTATTGACTATACATCCTATATCCTTCTGTATTTTTTCTGATTCTATTTTAGACATGTTTATTGGCAAAAAATTAGATTTGGTTTTATTTACCTTTAGTCCCGCAAACTTCCTAAATTCTTCCATCTCCCTCATTATTTTTTGTATACTTTCTCTAGGTTCTTCAACTGTTAAAGCCAGATCGTCGGCATATGCTCGTAATTTATATTCTATCTTTCTAATCTTTGTTCCTCGAATTTCTTTGTTGTAACGAATTTTGTTAAGCAGTACTTCTATACATAAAATAAATAATAAAGGAGAAAGGGGGCAGCCCTGTCTTGTTCCTTTCATAATTTTGCAATGTTCTGATAGTTCCCCATTAATTATGATTTGAGCTGACTGCTTATAATATATCGCTTTAATCCATTTTAAGAAAGTTTGGCCCACATCTATGATTTCGAGTACTTTAAACATAAAATTCCAATTAATTGAGTCAAATGCTTTCTCAATATCCAAAAATAAAATTGCTGCTTTTATACTAGGGTTTTTTTCATAATATTCCACCAGATCTATCATTGTTCTTAGATTTTGTCTCATGTGCCTATTGGGTAAAAATCCGGTTTGATCATCTTTTATACAATCCTGTAAAATTTTTCTTAATCGTTTTGCCAGTATTGATGTGAAAAGTTTATAATCTAGGTTCAACAAAGATATGGGCCTGAAATTTTGAGGTTCCGTTAAATCTTTATCAGGTTTTGGAAGTAATGTTATGAATGCATTTGACCAGGACTCCGGGATTCCATTGTTTTTAATATCATTAAAGGTTATATAAATCAAATTAGATAGTTCTTCCTGTATTTTTTTATAATAAACGGCCGTAAATCCATCTGGTCCTGGAGCTTTCCCTTGTTTCATTTCCTTAATTCCTTCCAATATCTCCATCATTGTAATATTAGAGTTTAACAATTCTTTCTGCTGATTAGTTAGTGTATTTAAGCCATGATCTTGTAAATAATTTTCACATTTTCTTTCCCAATTTTTATTACATTCCTTCTCATAATATAATTTATTAAAAAAATTCATAAATATTTTTTGAATTCCCTTTGAGTTTGTTACTATTTCTTTACCATCTTTCATTTTCAGGATCATTTTTTTTTCTCGTTCCTTCCTCAGTTTGTATGCTAGTAATTTCCCAGATTTATTTCCCCCTTCAAATTCTTTTTGTTTCAGTCTTTGTAATTTTTTCCCGATTTGCTCTGTTATTATTTCCCCCAACTGATCCCTCAACAATTTAATTTGTTCTAAAATTTTACTATTTGTAAGATCTTTGCTCAATTCAATTTCTTTTATTCGGATTTGTTGATTTATAAATTCATATTTTTGTCTTTTTTCCTTATTCCATTCTGCATTTTTCTGAATAAAGAATCCACGCATCACAGCCTTAGATGCTTCCCACACTATTTGAGTACTTGTACCCTTCTCTAGATTTTCTGCACAGTAGTTTCTTAGGTACTCCTTTGCTTGTGAGACTATTTTTTCATTGCTTAATAAAAAATCATTAAGTCTCCAGGATCTATTTTTCTTTTCCCTCTTAAGTTTCAATGTTATTGGATTATGATCCGAAATTTTTTTTGCCCTTATCTCTGTTTCTAATACATCACTCATTACTCCTGTTGATACCAGAAAAAAGTCGATTCTAGAGTTGGATTTATGTACTTCTGAAAAGTACGTGTATTCTCTAGATGTACCATTCAATAATCTCCATGGATCAATTAGAGTCAATAGTTCGGACATCTTAAAGAAGGAATGAGGTAGTTTACCCTGATTTTTCTTTATTGATTTCTTTTTGATTGATTCCCTATCCGCAGATGGATTTATTACCCCATTCCAGTCCCCAAAACATATATAATTTTCATATTCCAATTGAGTTAGTTTGTTTGTGAGTTCCTTATAAAAATTAGCTTTATTTTCAAGCGGTCCATAGACATTCAACAAAAAAAATACATTTTCCATCTATTTGAGTTTCAACCCCTATATATCTTCCTCCCTCATCATTAATAATTTCTTTAGCTTGAATCTGATTGGAGATATAGATTGCTACACCACTTTTTTTTTTGCTTTTAGCTGAGACAAACAATTGGCCTAATTTATGATTAGTCAAATATTTCACATCTTTTTTCCTAATATGCGTCTCCTGGATACCACAGATTTGCACTTTTTCTTTTTCTAATATGTGGAAGATCTGCCTTCTTTTGTGAGGTGAGTTTAGTCCACGTACATTCCATGATAATAGTGTGGTCATCGCTTTTTAGCCTATGTACAATTCTTCGGGATATGAGCCAATTGAAGGTTCCCAAAATTTGTTTACACCAATTAATTCCAGCTCTTCTTCAGCAGAGATGTTCAGCCCTCCTGCTGCCCCATTCTGATTTTCTCCCTCTTCTTCCTCCACCTCATCTATGTTTGTCTTATCTTCCATCACATCTATCTTGTTTTCTTCATCCTGTTTATTTGCATTGTTCTTCGGATGTTTTGGTTCTTTTCTCCGTCCACTCTCATCCTCTTCTTCCTGCTTTTTCATATTGTCCAACAATTTTTTAGCTTTTTCTACTGAGTCTACCTTAAATGTTTTTTCATTCCATGTAACAATCATTCCTTCCGTTGAATCCCATCGAAATCTTATATTCCTTGCTTGCAGGTAACGTGCCAGGAATTGATAATCTTTTCTCCTCCTGAGAACAACCGCCGGGACATCTTTAAATATTTTTATTACCGAATCATTTATCTTTAACTGTTTTCCGTAGCTTGCTTCCATTATTCTTTCACACATTCTTTCACGAGTCATATAAACCACAATGTCTCTGGGTAAATGTTTTTTCCTTGCAATGGCCGAGTTCACGCGGAATATCTTGTCCGTCTCTAAATCTATCACCTCCAGCGGGATATCCGTTAGTTCTGTCAGGAATTGTATCACAGTTTCATAAATGTCCTCATTGGCGTTTTCCTCCAATCCTCTGATTTTAAGGCATTTTTTCCTGGCTTTAGATTCTCTCCTTAAGTCTGGAGCAAATGTAGTGGGAACCATGCTCCGATGTCGAATCGATCCATCAA
>NW_024803216.1:7857-11020 GCF_019175285.1 Sceloporus undulatus | reverse complement strand
CAGCTACCTCTCTCCTCCTCCTCTCTGTAGCAGGAACTATTATGTGCAATAACATCCGCTTTTTAAAACATGACTTTATCCCATCGGGATTATGTTGCTTTAAATTCAATGTGATTATCTCCCCACGTGGCTACAAAATTTGTTTCACAAATATTTATACAGAATCAAAATGGGGGGTGGTTGCTGGTGGTGGTGGAATCAAGTGTCTCATTCACTAGAAACTCATCTCTCTGCAAATGTCATTTCAGATTCATCTTCCTTCTTCCAATATGCCTCTAGAAGTTCCAGTTCTAGTTCCAGTTCCTGCTTGCATTCTTCATCCTGTCATTGTCCCCATACGTAGGACTGCATATACTTTTGGCTTATGGAATTATGTAGATGCCTCTTGGCCACACCTCCAGATGGCTCCTCAGTTCTGACTACAGGAGCCTTTTTCTGTCTGGCCAGTCACCCAAACAGCCATCTCCCCAAATGCTATTAGCCTTTCCGATTGGAGACGGAAGCAAAACTCACCCCAGAGAGTGACCATCACAGCAGTGGAAAGGCTCCCTTACTGAGGTGAGCCGTTGCTGATCTCCTAGGCCTGGCTCCTCTTTGGGTCAGCCTCTCTGCTCTTTTTGCCTACAGCATTCCAGTCATTTCTTCTCCTTGTAGTTACCCTTCCACTTTTCTTAATGATGGACCTCCTGCATCACTTCTGTTGGGATGGAAACTGGGGTTTCAGAGACTTTAAAAGAAAGAGTGAGTGAGAGTCACTTTCTCATCATGGACTTTGATGATTCCACAAGATATCAAACTTTGGATCCTGAAAGCCTCCACCTGGTTAACCTTTTTTGCTTTCTTTCTTTAATATATTGGATTTTTTGTTTACCTTTCTTCTCTCCTTCTTTCCTTTTCTCTGTTCTGCATGGAAATTTTTCCCTGTGTTCCTCTGACCAATTAAACCTTGTCTCTCAGCATCACTATGTGTTGTTGTATTGTTGTAAGTAGGGCTTGGTGAAAATTAGATAATGCATTTTAATCAAATTTATCTTATTGCTCTTTCCAAACTAGAAATTATCCCCCCCCCCAATTTTAATGTGCTTATGATCCTGTCTACAATAATGGTGTTGTAGGGCAAATTCTGAAATATTAGAATGCTAATAGGCTCCCCTTTTGGGGATGCAGTATGGCAGGCTGCCCATGAACAAGCTGAAGAAGGCATGTACTTAAAAGCAAATATTACAGTTGATCAAGGCAGGACTCTCCTAAGAGATGCACAGATACACCAGAGTTTGTCATTTGTAAGAGGGACCTGTCTATTGGTTACAGCAAAGTTTTTATAACTACAGCTCAGTATAAGCTTATGGCAATGATGGTGAACCTTTCAGATGCCTAGTGCCACACATGTGCCCACAGAGAGGGCTCTGAGTGCCACCTCTGGCACATATGCCATAGGTTTGCCATTACTGGCTTATGGGAAGAAGCCATGCATGAACAAAAGCAAGTTGATTGGCAATTAACATGGGTACAGACAGTATTCTGGTCAACAAACAGGTACAGAGCGACAGGTGAGAAATGTTACACGTTGGTAATAATGCGGGTCTATATTATTTATGCCACCATTCTTCCAGAATTGGAGTCAAGGCAGCTCACATGAGAAGAACATGTTTAAAACCTTACAATAATAATTAAAAAAACAATTAAAATCATCCAGTTAAAACCATACCAAATCAACATAAAAATATACCAAAGACACACACCCCATATAAAAGCCACCACGTCCTGATTAGATGTCAAAAAAACCCTGTGCTCATTCCTGCAATGAAGGGTCCTTGTTCGAGAGAGCAAAGCCACACTGCATCTCTCACGCATCACGCTCCACATAGCGTTCTGCTATCAACCTCATCAAAGAGGAGGATAAGTGAATAAAACCTCTGATAGCTTGCTCAGAAGAAAGCAACACAGTGCCCAGGGACTGCAGCCTCTTGGGTGACTGGCAGCCATGTGCAGGCAGGGATCTCAAAGGGAATGGGCTGAAGATAGTGGCGCAGCTCAACCTGCCCTTGTTACCTGGTGGTTGGGCTGGACCACTTTCTCCATGGCTCAGTTGCCTCATGGAACAAAAGGTCTCTTCTCAGGCAGGGCTCTAGGCTCTTTGGAAGCAGATTCTTCAGAGTTGGTTCTCCAGAGTTTCCAAGCGTTTACACCTTTTCGTGCTCATAGCTTGTAAGTAAATTTATTTTTGAGAACTGAGGCCAGCAAGTGTGTGGGGATTTATGTGGCAGCCCACTGCTGGAGGGTGGAGATTGGGACTTGCTGACCATTCCTTGCCCTGCTCCAGGGGCCTCTTCAGTTCAAGTGGTCCTGTTTATGGGCTTCTGAGACACTTATGAGAACAGCTTGCTGGACTGCAGAGAACTGGGAACAAGACAGTAAGCAAATTAAATAGAAAGAGAAGCATTTAGTAACAGAGATGCTCAATGCTAAAAAGTAAACTGCACCAAAACCACACCACTCAACTCTTGGGTATGACAGCAGAAGCAGAAAATCTGACACATTATGACCTAGGTCTTCCTCAGTTGTGTATCATGTGTTTTGTCGTGGTATTTAAGCAGATATGGATCAATTAAAAACATTAAAACATGTGAAATGCCATGTTGTGTGTTTTTGATTCCTTGAGCTTTGATTTCTTTCCCGCTTGTTCCTCATTTTCCCATATTCACAAACAGGTATGAGCAGATATTGGGGGGGGGGGAGTGGATTCTCTGATCCCACTCCAGTGCCTCAGACAGACAGATGATGAGAACTGCAGTGCAAAACCAACAAGGGGATGTAGTGCACATGTAGTGGGGATCCTGCTGTGGCTGATGGCACTCCAGGTTGGGGAGGGTGGGAGCTGCAGTTTTTATGCAGCAAGGGAGAGCTTGGGTATCTAGTGGGGGGGGGGCTACCACTCTGGCTGCTGGAATCAAAGGATGGGGCTGATGGGAACTGGAGTTTTTAAGCACCAAGGAAGGGACTGGGCATCTAGTACGGTTCCTGTCCGGCTGTGATTGATGGGAACTGCAGTCCAAACTCACTCTCTCTCTCTCAGAGGGAAGGAAGGGAGCCAGTCCTCCAAGGGTTACAACGGGGAGAGAGCTCTGCTTCCTAGAGAGGCAGGAAGGGAGGGAAATTTTTG
>NW_024803216.1:0-7832 GCF_019175285.1 Sceloporus undulatus | reverse complement strand
TCCGCCAGACAAAGGCACCCAAACCCCCATACCTTCTCCCCCAAGAGTTTATCCCCTACCTCCTGCCTCTCTAGAAGCAAGCTCTCCCCTTTGTAACCCTTGAGGACGACTCCCTTCCTTCACTTCCTCAAACCTTTTCCCCCATTCCCCATCCTGGCTGGGAGGAAGGAGGCTTCTTTTCCCCCACAGGTTAAACGGTGGAACTCTGCTCCAGAAGTAGCCTGAGGCTGACGGGATTCTGACGTTGGGTCCATACCTTCCCTAATCTCTCCCTTCTGGCTTCCAGGAGCTCCAAACGCCCCCCAATACCCCCCTGCTTCCAGAGGCCCCTGAAACCCCCATCCAGGCAGAACCGCCAGCCCTTCCTTCCTTGCCCCCCCTTGGCCACCTCCAAGAGCCCCAGAAACTGCGCTGGGGAAATGGGACATAGCTGCCAAGAAAGGGGGGGAGGGGGGGTTAATGGAGTGCCAACAGCCGAGTGGGAGCCCTGCGATCCCAGCCCACTCTATTGGTAGGGTTGCAGTCCCATCTCCCCTGCCAGGAGTACCAAGAGCTAGCATCCATCCAAGCCCCATTCGCATCAGGAACTCTAGGCACAACACAACATGGCCTCCAGCCTGTTTAAAGGAAGAGATCCACAACTCTCCATTGAGGGATTGTATTCCACGTTAACACCTGTCAAATTCCTCCTAATGTTGAGGTGGAAGCTTTTCCTGGACTTGCATCCACTGTTCGGTCTGTTCTCTGGAGCAGCAGAAAACAACTTGCCCCTCCCAAAGACTCCCTTCAAATCCCTAACATGGCTATCACAATCATCTTTACTGTCTCTTCCAGGCTTAACATCTCTACATCTGGTGATGTGTGAGGTTTTCTTGACTCACCCGGCTCTGGAGCCCCAGGCCTGTTGACAAGGGAAGTCATTTATGGTATGTGCATCAAAATCTTAGATACCCTCACCTATAGAAAACCCTTCCCTGCTCCCCCATGAACCAGGAGTAAATGACAAGGGACCTATTATTATAATTACTATATTATATAGTGCGTAAATAACAACAAGCACTGTAACAAAAAACATTTATTAGACAGTTCCTGGCTCATGCTTAACAATCTAAGAAACACACACAGAAGGAGAAGGGAATGGTGAGGGAGGGGGGAACAGGTCCACATTCTTCTCTCCCTCGAGGCCTGACCAAGGAGAAACAGAGGAGTATCTTAAGGATAGCTGATGGCATTGGCCACCCTCTCTCCCCCTCAAGGCCAAGATGGATCAGATGCCTTTGGGAAGGGTTCAGTTCCTTTCTCTCCCCCTCAGAAAAGGCAAGGATGAATAATAAACTGTAATAAACACCACCACTTATTCTAACACACTCTCCTATATCAGAGAAACCAATGGCAGGAAGAGATGTCCTGCTGAGGGTTCCTGTCACATCTCTGCTTGCAAGGTGCCTGGTTCTCGATTGAGTTTCAGTTTTCTAACTGTCATCTAATGCCAGATGAACCCCGGCCTGAAACAAATGCACCCCATCCAGTTTTGGAAGCTCCAACCTGAATGTTCTATGATCTCCGCCGTGAAACAGACTGTGGAAACCAGAAATTATGCAGGCACAACACAGCCAATAGAACATTGGCTGATAAAAGAAGATTTATGCGACGTGGAGCGGAGAGGGTTTTGTTCCAGACAGCAAGTGTCTGTGTGTGGAGATCCAGAGTCGGACTGAGAAGAGCTAAAAGTTGGAGGGAAGTCTGATAGGAAAACAAGTTCGAAATGAGGACTTTATAATACAAACAACATCAGGGAGGGAGGGCTGTCGATATCCAATATGACACTGAGGCTAGATAGAATGAGTCAGGATACATAAATGAGATGATGGAGGGTCCTATGAGAGTAACTGGATTATCTAGAAAAAGAGAGAGAAGAAGTAAGCAAAGTGAACTAAGTTCAACAAAGGAAGCAATAACAGTGAAACCAACCACAAACAAGTGAAACATTGTTAAACTGTTGTGCAACTAAAATTTTTAGGTTATACTTACAATGCTGTCTGGATCGAGATAAGTAACACGCACTAAGGACCACCTGAATCTAAAAGGGAAAATAAGCAGTTGGGTGTTCCACACATAATTGGTGGCACAGTGGATAAACAAAACCCATGGCTGCACAATAAGAAAATGGGACTCACTGTGGCAAACACATTCCGGGGATGCTCGTCCCTCAATACAAGTTAGCTCACTGTCCCACGGCACTGTCAGAAATGGGTGGGGGTCTCTGGGCTACATCCACCCACAAGAACATGGCAACAAACTTTGGGTATAAGTCGAAGGAATCCCTCCTAAAACTAGCTTTGGATGCCCAAAAATGTAAATTAACATGAATAGAGCTCTATAAACAACTAGAGCAAAATGGCATATTGGTAGGCTGAGAGAGAAGGAAAAGGAGAGAGAAGAAGAGAGTAGAAAGTGGATGACACTCGGCAATGAAGGGGTGCTTCTTGGTGCGCAGTGGTTAAATGCCTGTAGCAGCCACTCAAAAACAAAGGCAAGTTCAAGACCGCAAAAGGGCAAGCTTGACTCAGGCTGCATCCTCCAAGAGAAGTTGCTAAAATGATACCCAGATTGCTGGGGGCAAAAGCTTACGTGAAAAATCGCTAGACAAATGCTAGGTGTATGAAGCGGTAATAAATGAAGTTTTTGTTTGTAAGGCCACACAAACCCCCCCAACTTAGAAATTGGTGGAGTGTCCAAAGTAAGCCAGGAATTCTCCCATTGCCTACACTCCAGATAGAGGCTCTCCAAAAACACTTGTCTGCACTTCAGTTTTCCTGAATGACTTTAATCCTGTCAGACATTAGCCAGACTCTCACCCAGCCTTTCTTGGGGTTTTCGTCTGCGGTTGCAGCCAACAGTCCAAAGACTCGTGGGATAATTTTTTCTCTGTCTCAGCAATCAGCTACACGGGAATTATTCAGCATTCAACACACTCTAATCGTGTCACTAACCATTTAAATTCATTCCCCGACTTTCACATGTGTCTCATAGTGATTAGTATGAACAAATACAAAACATGAAGGAGTGAGGGTAATAATGAGTCTTCCACCATTATTTATTACTTAATTAGAACAAAACTACACAGTGTGAATTCAGGAAGAGGACTAGAGGACATTCACACTAATGGAAATAATTCTGGGATGTTCTCATTAGCCCCAAATGCAACAGCACTGTAACGCAAACGGGGGGGGGGGACACATTAACCGGTGCATTGAGACCAGAATCCACTACGTGTCTTTTTTGAATTTCCAGAGTGATCCAGGTCTTTGGTAGCGAGACACACTACTGACTCGACTGGATTACAAACAGCAAGGGTAACGAGAAGGCAATCCGCCATTTTAGTTGATCCAGTTGAGTGTGAAGTTGGCCCAGTTTTAAATGGCACGGAAAGTTTCAGGAACAAAAACTTGTAGGAAGCATTGTAGTAATATGCCTCACCGCGGAGATCCAGATCTCCTCGGACAAAAAGTAAGTGACAAAGATCCCTTGATCAAACAGTCAAATAGAAAATACCCAAAATAAAATATATACAACCATCTCTGTATCAAGATTTCTCTTTTCTTGGATGGTCCCTGAGATGAAAAGCAGGAAGATTCCTTGTCTCCCACCAGGACAAGTGGGAATATGTCCCACCCTCTGAAAAAATATGTAATTTATTTATTTACATTATTTCAAAATAATAGGAATAAGATGTCATGCTGAGCCTCTCTGTCATTTTCTACCACGACACACAGATATATATATCTATTTTATCCGATTTAAATATGCACCTGAATGGACATCTAGCCAGTTAATTCTGAAAAATCACCTGGTATGATCCTTACACTCTATAGATTGAACATCTTAAAGGAGGGAAGAGGACAAAAGCGTGGTGTTTTAGAAACCTAACCCCCCCCCAAACTAGGAAGAGCATGCTTACAATACCTTACAGATGGTGGCTAGCACATTTAAATAATGCCAACACTGCTATGTGTGTTGTTATTAATTGCTCTCAGGTCGACCCTGACTCTTGAGATCCTGTGGATGAGACAATTCCAGGACTGCTTGCCCTCCACAAGCTTCAATACGGTAGACTGAGACTATGTGTAAAGAGATCTAGAGTCAAAGTGACCACACGTTGAAATGAGTCCAACAGTATATGTGGCAGCTAAAAGGCCAATGCAATTCTAGGCTACGCGACACAGAAATTAGTGTTGAGAATAGATCAAGGGAAGTAAGAGTGGCTATTTCTCTTCGTCCATGGTCCAGGCCCTCACTGGATACTTGTTCATTTCTGGGCACCACACTTCCAAAAGGATGTTGAGAAGCTGGAAAACGTGTCCAGAGGACAACCAAAATGATGAAGGGGCTGGAACCAGGCCTTATGAGGAGAGGCTTGGGAGGATAGGTATGTTTTGCCTGGAGAAGAGAAGGTGAAGGGGGATATGATAGCCTGGAGCCCTGGTGGCGTCAGTGGTTAAAATGCCTTACTGAAGGCCAGTTACTCAAGACCACAAGGTTGCGAGTTCAAGACCAGCAAAGGGCCGCAGCTTGAACTCAGGCTTGCAATCCGTCCGAGGTCGCTATACAATGAGTACCCAGACTGTTTGGGGGGGCAAATTAGCTGACTTGCTAATTAGTCTGACTTTGCTGTTCACCGCTATGGATCTGTTGGAATAGCGGTATATAAATAAAACAAATATTATTAGATATTATTATTATTAAAGAAGGCCCTGGCCTCCTGGTCAACTGTCATCTTCTGGCCTGGGAGGGAGTGAAAGGACAGGCCCAATGCCATCAGGCCCAGCCTAATTAAGAAGAAAGCCCTCCCTCCTAGTCCATCTGCCTTGGGCCAGCCTCAAGGGAGAAGACTGCCAGACCTGATCCCCTTCCCACCACCATTCCGTCTCCTTTTGGTTGTGTCTTTTAGATTTAAGCCTGAGGCAGGGAACCGCTAATAAAATATAATTGTAGGCGCTCCTGAGAGCCTTTGGGGTGAAGAGGCGGGTATAAATACGTAAATAAGTAAATAAATAAATAAATATTTGAAGAGAATGTCACAGTGAGGATGGAGCAAGTTTTTTTCCGCTTTCCAGAAAATGGGCCCAGAGCAATTATGCAAACAGGAAAAGAGATTCCACCTCAAAATTAGGAGAATTTCCTGACAGGAAGAGCTTGTTTGAACAGTGGAACACGCCCCTTGGAAGTCGTTAAACAGAGGCTGGATGGCATCGCTTGGGGGAGCTTTGATTGTGGGTTCCTAAATCACAGGTGTTAACTGGATGGGCCTTGTGGGAGCCAGAGGAGGAAAAAGAGGGGAAGAAGGGGGTGAGATTTGGGGGGCCTGGAGGGGGTTCAATATGGGCCAAAAGGAAAAAGGGGGAGGGGGAGAGAGCCCCCCCCCCAGGTGGGGCTTTTTTGGGGGGGGAGGGAGAGAAACACACCAGTCGGGAATATAAGCACAAATAGCCCTGGGCATCTTTAGGGGGGTCTGGAAGGAGGAGAGGGAATGGAAACCCCCCCCCCTCCGTTTTGTTTCTACCCTCCCAGGGCTACTTGCCTTTCTTTCCTTTGAGGGATTATTGGGGCGCAGTGTAGGTGGAAGAAGACCTTTCTGGGCACTTGGGAGGGGGCAATGCCTGCTAGTGGGAAGGGCTGCCTTTCTTTTGGTGGGATTTGAGGGAGGAGGAGGGGTGCCTCTTGGGTTTCCTGGAGCTGGAAAAAGATCCCTCCCCAATCTCAGGCAAAGAACGAATTTGGAAGGGGTCAATTCAGGAGAGATCATAGAATCACAGAGTTGGAAGAGACCCCCAAGGGCCATCCAGTCCAACCCCCCTGCCATGCAGAAACTCACAGTCAAAGCACCCCTGACAGATAGCCATCCATCCAGCCTCTGTATAAAAAGGCAACCTTATCATGGCATTTTCTTGGCAAAACTTCTTCAGAGGGGATTGCACATGCCCATCCTCTGTGACAGAAAATGTGACTCTCAAAGGCCATCCAGTCAAAGCACACCTGACAGATGGTCATTCATCCTCTGTTTAAAGATCTCCAGATGTAGTTCATCTGGAGACTTGAATTCCTGGACTTGAATTCATTTAGAGTAGCCAGGGATTCTGGTATGACCCCTTTTCCTATTCTGTGCTGCATTTCCTCTACTGCACCATCTGCTCCATTTTCCCAGGGCTGAACACTGTTCTCTTTTTGGGAGCTCATAAGAATCATAGAGTCGGAAGAGACCACAAGGGCCATCCAGTCCAACCCCATTCTGCCATGCAAGAACCCTCAATCAAAGCATCCCCGACAGATGGCCATCCAGCCTCTGTTTAAAGATGTCTAAGGAAGGAGACTCCACTACACTCAGAGGGAGTTTGTTCCACTGTTGAACAGCCCTTACTGTCAGGAAGTTCCTCCGAATGTTGAGGTGGAATCTCTTTTGCTGTAGCTTGCATCCATTGTTCCTAATACTAGTCTCTGGAGCAGCAGAAAACAAGCTTGCTCCATCCTCAGTGTGACACTCCTTCAGGTACTTAAACAGGGCTATCATATCACCTCTTAACCTTCTCTTCTCCAGGCTAAACATACCCAGCTCGCTTTTCTCATAAGGCATGGTTTCCAGACCCTTCACCATTTTGCTCCAGCTTGTCAACATCCTTTTTGAATTGCGGTGCCCAGAACTTGACACAATATTCCAGTGGGGCCTGACCAAAGCAGAAAACAGTGGCACTATTATTTGTTTTGATCTAGACACTGTATTTCTATTGATGCAGGGTAAAATCACATTGATGCTGGCCATGAAAGCCTTTAACTCTTCTGTTGTTTTCATTGGGAATTATTACCTAAGGCACGGTACAGAGCGCCAAAAAGAGGCGCCTCTCCGGCGCCTCTCTTTGCTCCGCAGGAGTGCAGCAACAACCAAATTGTGTGGTGCTGCTGTGGAGCAAAAAAGGAGCGCCGAGATGGTGCGATGATGCCCTGTTTGCAGGCAGCACAACTGCAACATCATCATTATGCACTCCGCCCACCAGACAACCCTCACACATGACGAGGGCGCCACAAAGGCACGTCTGTTCCAGGCCTAAGTTTAGATCCAACCCTTAATGTGCAATCCTACACCCACTTTCCCTCACATTAGATCCAACTTAACCATCTTTCCAGAAACAGAAGAAAACAGACCTGGAGTGAAAAGCCATTTATTTCTATATTTAGTTTACAATTCCTCTGTTTCAGGAGTCATAGGCCTAGATTCTGTTAGTAGTCCCAAACAGAATAGGCCCACTGAATCCATAGTGCTTACATGATCTTTGATGTACCATTCTACAAGGGATTCAATGTGTCTACTTTGGGTTTTTTGTTTGTTTGTTTGGGGGGGAAAGAACAGTACAGTGGACCCTTGTTATACGCTGGGGTTTGGTTCCAAGATCTCCCATGAATAACAAAATTGATGGGTGCTCAAGTCCTATTAAATACATTGACATAGCAAAATGGTGTCCCTTATAAAAAAAATGGAAAATCAAGGTTTGATATTTGAAATTTATATTTTTTTTTAACATTTTCAAACCGTGGATGCTTGAATCCGTGTATAAGAAATCCGTGTATAAGAAGGACCAACTGTACTTACATCTTTCTATAGTAAATCCAGGAAATTGGGCAAAAGTCTCTTCCTCTCTTTCTATCCCCCAGAAGAATGTACTGTGAGTGACTCTCATTTTCCAGCTGCACTCAAACTCAGGTTCTTCCTCTTTGCTGTGAGCAGCAGCTGAGGGACTGTTGGAGTCGGCTGGATGCCTCCTTTCCCTGGTTTCCCCCCC
>NW_024803215.1:791-11055 GCF_019175285.1 Sceloporus undulatus | reverse complement strand
AGTCTCACAGTTAGGATGGCAGCCTGACATTCACCTTCGTCGGTCCCTGACTCTCCTCGGTGATCCTAATTGGATAGGGGCTCGATTTCGATATTCATTCATCCATGACGTTCCAGAGTCATACAGAATGGCTTGCAGCCTGACGTTCACCCTCATCGGTCCCTGACTCTCTGGAGTCATACTGATAGGATGGCAGCCTGAATTCGAAACTCGTCGATTCCTGACTCTCCTGGGTCATACCGATTTTATACGTGCCCGATTTCGCTATTCATGACGTTCCAGAGTCATGCCGATTGGCTTGCAGCCTCAAATTCACCCTCATATGCACCTGACTCTCTGGGGTCATATAGACTGAATGGCAGCCTGACATCGACCCTCGATGGTCCCTGACTCTCCTGGGTCGTACCAATTGGATAGGTGCCCGATTTCGATATTCATCCGTCAATGACGTTCCAGTGTCGTACCAATTGGCTTGCAGCGTGACATTCACCCTCGTCGGTCCCTGACTCTCTGGAGTCTCACAGTTAGGATGGCAGCCTGACATTCACCTTCGTCGGTCCATGACTCTCCTCGGTGATCCTAATTGGATAGGGGCTCGATTTCGATATTCATTCATCCATGACGTTCCAGAGTCATACAGAATGGCTTGCAGCCTGACGTTCACCCTCATCGGTCCCTGACTCTCTGGAGCCATACCGATAGGATGGCAGCCTGAATTCGAAACTCGTCGATTCCTGACTCTCCTGGGTCATACCGATTGTATACGTGCCCGATTTCGAAATTCATGACGTTCCATAGTCATGCCGATTGGCTTGCAGCCTCAAATTCACCCTCATATGTCCCTGACTCTCTGGGTTGAAATCGACTGAAAGGAAGCCTGACATCGACCCTCGTCGGTCCCTGACTCTCCTGGGTCGTACCAATTGGATAGGTGCCCGATTTCGATATTCATCCGTCCATGACGTTCCAGTGTCGTACCAATCGGCCTGCAGCCTAACATTCACCGTCATCGGTCCCTGACTCTCTGGAGTTTTACTGATTGGATGCCAGCCTGAATTCGAACAGTGTCTGTTCCTGACTCTCTTGGGTCATATCAATTGGATACGTGCCCGATTTCGATATTCATGACGTTCCAGAGTCTTACGGATGGGATGGCAGCCTGACCTCGAACCTCGTCGGTCCCTGACTGTCCTGGGTTATACCAATCGGATAGGTGCCGATTTCCATATCCATGACGTTCCAGAGTCGTACCGAACGATTTGCAGCCTGACATTCATCCTCATCGGTCCCTGACTCTCTGGAGTCTTACCGTTACATGGCAGCCTGACTTCGACCCTCATCGGTCCCTGACTCTCCTGGGTCATACCATTTCGACCGGGGCCCGCTTAACATATTAATCCGTCCATGACGTTCCAGAGTCATACCGATTGCCTTGCAGCCTGACATTCACCGTCATCGGTCTGGAGTCTTATGGATTGGGTGGCAACCTTATCTCGATCCTTGTCGGACGCTGACTGTCCTGGGTGATACCAATTGGATAGGTCACCAATTTCGATATACTGTACTTCCATCCATTACGTTCCAGAGTCGTACCGATTGGCTTGCAGCTTCACATTCACCCTCATCGGTCCCTGACTCTCTGGAGTCATACCACTGAATGGCAGCCTGACATCGACCCTCCTCTGTCCCTGAGTCTCCTGCTTCATACCAATTGTATAGGTGCCTGATTTCCATATTCATAATGTTCGAGAGTCCTGCCTATCCGCTTGCAGCGTGACATTCATCCTCATTGGTCCCTGACTCTCTGGACCCTTAGTGTTTGCATGGCAGCCTGACTTCAAACCTCGTCGTTCCCTAACTCTCCGGGGTCAGACTAATTGGATACGTGCCCGATTTTGATATTCATCCGTCCATGGCATTCCAGAGGCGTACTGATTGGTTTTCTGCCTGAGATTCACGCTCATCGGTCCCTGACTCTCTGGAGTCTCACGGATAGGATGGCAGCCTGACATTCACCCTCGTCGGTCCATGACTCTCCTGGGTCATACTAATTGGATAGGTGCCCGATTTCGATATATCCATCGATGACGTGCAGAGTCATACCAATTTATTTTTGGATCCTGACATTCAACCCTCATTGGTCCCTGACTCCTCTGATTTTACTGATTGGATGAGGCAGCATGACCTCTCGAACCGTGTCCGTTTTCCTACTCTACTGGGTCTACCAATTGGATAGGTCCCGAGTCGATATTTATCCGTCAATGACATCAAGTCGTCCAATTTATTTGGAGCCTGACATTCACCCTCATCGGTCCCTGACTCATGAAGTCCATACCGATAGGATGCACCTGAATTCGAAACTTCAGCGTTCCGACTCTCCTGGTCATAATAATTGGATAGGTCGTTTCGATTTTCGATATTCTTCTGTTCATGATGTGCCAGATTTTACCATTTTACTTGCAGCCTACATTCACCGCTCATCGGTCCCTGACTCTCCTGCTCTCTGGATCCATACCGATTGGATGGCGCCTGAATTCGAAACTCATCGATTCCTGACTATCCTGGGCGCAGTACCAATGTAACATAGACATGCCCAGGTCGATATCAATACGGTTGCCAGAGTCCTGCCGATTGGCTTGCAGCCTCAAATCCACCCTAATGATCCTGACTCCATGGGGTGATATCGACTGAAATTGCAAGCCTGACATCACCCTCGTCGTTCCCTGACTCTCCTGGGTCTACCAATTGGGATAGTGCCCCAATTTCATATACATCCATCATGACGTTCAGAGTCGTACCGTTGGCTGCAGCTTCACATTCACCCGCATCAGTCCCGGACTCTCTGAGTCATACCACTGATGCAAAGCCTGACATTCGACCCTCCTCTTCCCCTGAGTCCTCCCTGCGTCATACCAATTGTATAGGTCCCGATTTCCTAGTCATGATGTTCGAGAATCCTGCCTATCCGCTTGCGACAGAGTGACTGCAGCCTCATTGGCCCGGACTCTCTGGAACCCTTAGTGTTTGCATGGCCAGCCCTGACGTCCCAAACATCGCGTCCCCTAACTCGTCCTGTCAACTATTGATGATAACGTGCACGATTTTGATATTCAATCATCCATGGCATTCCAGAGGCGGTACTATTGGTTTTCTGGTCTCCTGAGATTCACGCTCAACGGTCCCTGACTCTCTGGAGTCTCACGGATAGAATGGCAGCCTGACATTCACCCTCGTCGCAGTGGACCCGCCTGGGTCATACTAAATTGGATAGGGTGCCCGATTTGATATTTAATCCGGCCTGACGTTCCAGAGTCCGTAACCAAGTTGATTTGAGCCTTACATCACCCTCATCGGTCCCTGACTCTCTGGAGTCTCACGAATGGATGGCAGCCTGACCTCGAACATGGTTGTTTCCCGGACCTCTCCTGGGTCATCGAATTGGATAGGTGCTTCATTTCGATATGCGTTCCGTTCATGAAGGTGTCCAGATTTGTCCAATTTACTTGCAGCCTGACAGCACCCTCACGGTCCTGACTCTCTGAGTCATACCGGAGTGGATGCAGCCTGAATTAATTCGAAACTCGTCGATTCCTGACTGTCACGGGTCATAACCAATTGTATACATGCCCGATTTCGATATTCATGACGTTCCAGAGTCGTGCCGAGTGGCTTGACACCAAATTCAAAACTCATATGTCCCTGACCCATGGGGTGGATATCGACTGAATTGGCAGGCCTGACATCGACCCTCGGTCGGTCCCGGACTCTCTGGGTCATAAAAATTGATAGGTGCCCAATTTCAATATACATCCTCCAATGACTTTCCAGATCGATACCCAATTGGCGTGCAAGCTTCACTTCACCCTCATCAGTCCCTGACGCCTCGGGTCTAACACTGGAATGGCAGCCTGACATCGACCTCCTCTTGCCCTGAAGTCTCCTCTTCATACCAATTGGTATAGGTGCCGATTCCAAATTCCTTGATTTCGAGAGTCCTAGCCGACTCCGCTTGCAGCGTGACATCACTCTCATGGGTTCCCTGACTCTCTGGACCCTTAGTGGTTTTGCATGGCACCTGACCGCAAACCGCGTCGTTCCCTAACTCTACGGGGTCAGACAATGGGATAGGTGCCCGAGTGTTGACATTTAGACGTCCATGGAATTCCAGAGGCTACTGATTGGTTTTTCTGCCTGAGAGTCAACCAGATCGGTCCCCATGACGCTCGGATTCTCACGATAGATGGCAGCCTGACATTCACCCTCGTCGGTCCATGATTTCTCTCGTCTGGGCATACTAATTGGAGGGTAGTCCGATTTGATATTTAAACTGTCAATGACGTTCGATCGACCAATTTATTTGAGCCGACATTCACCCTCATCGGTCGGAACTCTCGTAGAGTTTATTGATTGGATGGCCGCCTGACCTCGAACCGTGTCGTGCCCGGCTCTCCGGGACAAGTACCAGTGGGATAGGTGCCTGTGCGATATTTATCTGTCGATGAGTTCCAGAGTCCCCGGGGAGCAATTTATTTGGACCTGACATTCACCCGTCAGGGTTCCCTGACCTCTGGAGTTTACTGATTGGATGGCAGCGGAACCTCGAAGTCATTGTGGGTTCCTGACTCTCCTGGGTCTACAAGTTGGATAGGTGCCCGATGTTCGATATTTATATCGTCGATGACGTTCCAGAACGTACAATTTATAGTTGGAGCCTGACATTCACCCTCATCGGTCCCGGACTCTGTCTCTGATTGTACGATTGGATGCACTGCCTCGAACCTTTAGTTCCCTGACGCTCCGGGGTCAATACCAAGGGGATAGTGCCCGATTCGATATTTATCCGTCGATGACGTGTCCAGATCCGTATCCCCAATTTATTTGGAGCCTGACAGGCACACGCAATCGTCCTAGACTCCTGAGTCATACCGGTAGGATGACAGCCGGAATTCGAAACTCGCGATTCCTGACGCTCCTGGTCAGCCCAATTGTATACGTGCCCGATTTAGCTAGTCATGACGGTCAGAGTCAATGCCAGTGGCCTTGCAGCCTCAAATTCACCCGCATATTCCCTGCTCTCTGCGGTCATATAGACTGAATGGCGCATACATTCACCCGTCGGTCCCATGACGCTCCTGGGTCATAACTAATTGGATAGCTTGCTGCCCGATTTCCGACATTTATCCTCGTTGACGTGCCAGAGTCGTACCAATTGATGGTGAGCCTGACATTCACCATCATGGTCCCTGAACTCTCTGAGTTTTACTGATTGGATGCAGGCTGACCTTGAACCTTATCGTTCCCTGACTCTACTGGGTCATACCAATTGGATAAGGTGCCGATTTCGAGTTACCGTCAATGACGTTCCGAGTCGTACCAATTTATTTGGAGCTGACATGTCACACCCTCATCGGTCCCTGACTCCCCTGGAGGCATACCGATAGGAGGCCCTATTCGAAACTCGTCGATGTCCTGACTCTCCTGGGTCATATCAATTTAATACTGCCCCGGATTCGCTATTCATGACGTTCCAGAGTCATGCCAATTGGCTTGCAGCCGCCGCAAATCAACCATCAGATGTCCCTGACTCTCTGGGGTCATACAACTGAATGGGAACCTGACACGACCCATCGAGTTTTCACCGGACTCTCGCTGGGTCCAATACCAATTGGATTTTTGGTCCCAGATGTTCCGAATTCATCATCCGCCATGACGTCCAGTAGTCGTTACCAATGTGGCTGCAGCTGACATTTCAACCGTCGTCGGTCTGGAGCGTATGGATTGGATGTCATCGTACCTCGACCCATGTCGACCCTGACTCTCCTGGGCATACCAATTGATAGGTGCCCGATTTTCGATATTTCATCCGTCAGGACGTTCCATTTCGTACCAATTGCTTGCAGCCTGACATGCACCCTCGTCGGTCCCTGAGCTCTCTGGATCCCTCACAGTTTAGGATGGGCAGCCTACATTCACCTCGTCGGGTTCCTGAACTGACCTCGCCGCGTTGATCCTAATTGGATAGGGGCTCGATTTCGATATTTCATTCACATGACTTCATTCCAGAGGCCGATACAAATGGCTTGCACCTGACGTTTCACCCTCAGCGGTCCCTACTCTCGGAGCCATACCGCTAGGAGGCAGCCCTGAATTCGAAACCTCGTCGATTCCGACTCTCCTGGGCATACCGATTGTAATACTGCCTGATTTCCGATATTCATGACGGTCATGGCCATGCCGATTGGCCTGTGCATCCGTCAAAGGCACCCTCATATGTCCCTGACTCTCTGGGGTGAATCGACTGAAGCACCGACATCGACCCTCCGTCGGTCCCTGACTCTCCTGGTGCGTCCAATGGGAGAGGGTGCCCCGATTTTCGAATATTTATCCTTCAATGCGTTCCAGAGTCGTACCAATTTATTTGGAGCCTGACATCACCCTCTCGGTCCCTGAAGCCTGGGTCAGACTGATAGGATGGCAGCCTGATTCGAACCGCTCGATTCCTGACTCTCCTGGGTCATACCAATTGTATACGTCCCGATTTTCGCTATTCAGGACTTCCAGATCAATGCCAATTTGGCTTGCAGCCTCACATTCACCATCAGATGTCCCGGACTTCTCTGGTCATATAGACCGAATGGGCACCGACACGACCCGCATGGTCCCTGACTCTCCTGGGTCATACCAATTGGATAGGTGCCCGATTGCGATGTGGTCATCCGTCCAGGACATTCCAATGTCGTACAGATTGGCCTTGCAGCCTAACATCAACACGTCGTCGGTCTGCATCTTAAATGGAGTGGAGTGTACCGTGACCTCGAACCCACGTCGGACACCCTGACTCTCCTGGTCATACCAATTGGATAGGTGCCCCGATTCGATATTCATCCGTCCATGACGTTCCCTGTCGTACCAATTGGCCTTGCAGCCGGACATTCCACCCTCGTCGGTCCCTGACTCTCTGGGAGTCTCACAGTTAGGATGGCAGCCTGAATTCACCTTCGTCGTCCAGACGCTCCTCGGTGATCCTAATTGATAAGGGCGCGATTTCGATATCGTCATCCATGACCGTTCCAGAGTCATACAGAATGGCTTGCACTGACGTTCACCCCCATCGGTACCGCTGACCTCTTGGAGCCATACCGATAGGATGGCAAGCCTGAATGCGAAACTGTCGATTGCCTGACTCGTCCTGGGTCATACCGATTGTATAACGGTTCCCCGATTTCGATATTCCATGACGTTCCATAGTCATGCGATAGGCTGTGCAGCCTCAAATGCACCCTCATAAGTCCCCGACTCTCGGGGTGATATGGCGACTGAAAAGCAAGCCTGACTCGACCCATCGTCGTTCCCTGACCTCTCCTGTGTCGTACAATTGATGGGGTGCCCGGAATTTCGATTTTTATCCTTCAAGGACGTTCCAGAGCGTAACCAATTTTTTGGAGCCTGCATTCACCCTCATCGGTCCCTGACTCTCTGGAGTCATACTGATAGGATGGCAGCCTCCTGAATTCGAAACTCGTCGATTCCTGACTCTCCTGGTCAGACCCAATTGGATACTGCCCGATTTCGCTTATTCTTGAAGTTCCGAGTCATGCCAATTGGCTTGCAGGCCTCAAAGTCATCACCCTCATATGTCCATACTCTCTGGGCCCTATAGCTGAATGGCAGGCCTGACCAATCGACCCTCATGGTACCCTGACTCTCCTGGTCATACCAATTGGATAGGGCCCGATTCCGATGTTCAGTCCTCCTAACATTCCCACTGTCGTACAATGGCTTGCAACCGACATCACCGTGCGTCGGTCTGCAGTCTTATTGGATTGGAATTGTCAGCGGACCGGTCAGACCCACTCGGACCTGACTCTCTGGGTCTACCAATGGGTAGGTGCCCGATGTTCGAATATCATTACCGACCATAACGTTTCCATGTCGTACCAATTGGCTTGCAGCCTACATTCACCCTCGTCCGTCCCTGACCTCTCGGAGTCCCCTCACAGTTAGGATGCAGCCTGAAATTTCACTTCGTCGGTCCCTGACTCTCCGCGTGACCCTAATTGGATAGGGGCTCGATTTCGATATTCATTCACATGACGTTCCAGAGTCCAGACAGAATGGCTTGCGCCTGACTCACCCTCATCGGTCCCTGAATCTCTGGAGCCATACCGATAGGGATGCAAGCCCTGAATCGAACGCGTCGAATCCTGACTCTTCCTGTCATACGATTTAATACGTCCCGATGATTCAATTCTGACGTTTCATATCCATAGCCGATTGGGCTTGCAGCCTCAAATTCATCCTCACATGTCCCGCTGACCTCTGGGGTGGATATCGACTGAAAGGCAGCCTGACATCACCTCCGTCCCCTGACTCGCCTGGGTCGTACCAATTTGGAGAGGGTACCTACCCCGATTTCATATTCATATATCAGTCATGACGTTCCATGTCGTACCGAATCGGCCTGCAGCCTAACAATCACCGTCATCGTCCCTGACCTCTGAGTTTTACTGATGGATGGCAGCCTATTCGAAACAGTGTTCTGTTCCTGACCTCTTGGGTCATTCAATTGGATAAGTGATGATTTCGATATTCATGACGTTCCAAGAGTCTTACGATGGAGGGCAGCCTGACTTGAACTCGTCGGTCCCTACTGTCCTGGGTTATACCAATCGGGATAGGTGCCGATTTCCATATCCAGACGTTTCCAGAGTCGTACCGAACGATTTTGCATCCTGACATCATCCCTCGTACCTGACTCTCTGGAGTCCTTTACGTTACATGGCAGCCCTGACTTCGACCCTCATCGTCCTGCTCTCCTGGGTCTTAACCATTTCGACCGGGGCCCGCTTAACATATTATCCGTCCATGGACGTTCCAGAGTCATACCGATGTTGCCTTCAGCCTGACAGTCCCCGTCATCGTCTGGAGTCTTTATGATTGGGGTGTCAACCTTAGCTCGACCCCGTCGGACCTGACCTGTCCCTGGTGTCCAATTGGTAGGTCACCATTTCGATAACAAATCCATCCATTACAGTTCCATAGTCGTACCGATGGCTTGCACTGCACATTACCCGCAATCGTCCCTACTCTCTGAGTCATCCACTGAATGGGAGCCTGACTCGACCCTCCCTCTGTCCCTGAGTCCCCCGGCTTCTACCAATTGTATAGGTGCCTGTTTCCATATAATGAGTTCGAGAGTCCCTGCCTATTCCGCTTGCACGTGACATTCATCTCATTGGCCCTGACTCCTCTGGAACCTGTATTGTTTGCATGGCAGCCTGACTTCAAACCTCGTCGTTCCCGAACTATCGCGGGTCAACTATGGGATACGTGACCCTTTTGAAATTCTCCGTCCATGGCATTCCAGAGCTAACTGATGGTTTTTCTGCCTGAAGATTCACACCTCATCGGTCCTGACTTCTCTGGAGTCGCACGATAGGATGGCAGCCTGACATTCCACCCCGTCGGTCCCTGACTATCTGGGTCGACTAATTGGTAGTGCCCGATTCGAATTTATCCGTCGATACGTTTCCAGAGTCGACCAATGTATTTGGAGCCCTGACATTCAAACCTCTTCGATCCCTGACTCCGCTGAGTCTCAGCACGGATAGGATGGCAGCCTACCTCTACCTGTCCGTTCCCTGACTCTTCGCTGGCTCAATACTAAGTGGATGGTGCTTCATTCGATATTCTTTCTTTTTCCTTCATGATGTTCCAGATTTGTAACCATTTACTTGCAGCCTGACATTCACCCTCATGCGGTCCCTGACTCTCACTGGAGTCATACCAATTGGATGGCAGCCTAATTCGAAACTCCGTCGATTCCCTGAACTGTCCCCGGTCCATACCGAATTGTATACATGCCCGATCGATATGTCGACGTGCCAAGCCCATGGTCATTGCGTTGCACCTCAAATTCACCCTCAGAGGTCCCTGACTCCTCTGGGCATAATCGACAGAAGCAGCCCTGACATCGAACCCTCGTCGTCCCTGACTCTCCGGGGGCATTACCAATTGGATAGGGTGCACGATTTCGATATACACCATCCTGAAGTCCATAGTTCCGTACCGATTGGCTTGCAAGTCAACATTCACACCCTCATCGGTCCCTGACTCTCTGGATCATAAGTACAACTGATGCAGCCTGACAATTCGACCCCCGCGTCCCGGAGTCCTCCGCGTCATACCATTTGGTAATAGGTGCCCGATTTCATATTCATGAATGTCGAGAGTCCTGCCTATACGCTGGCAGCGTGAATTCACC
>NW_024803215.1:0-766 GCF_019175285.1 Sceloporus undulatus | reverse complement strand
CCCTTAGTGTTTGCATGGCAGCCTGACTTCAAACCTCGTCGTTCCCTAACTCTACTGGGTCAGACTAATTGGATAGGTGCCCGATTTTGATATTTATCCGTCCATGGCATTCCAGAGGCGTACTTATTGGTTTTCTGCCTGAGATTCACGCTCATCGGTCCCTGACTCTCTGGATTCTCACGGATAGGATGGCAGCCTGACATTCACCCTCGTCGGTCCATGACTCTCCTGGGTCATACTAATTGGATAGGTGCCCGATATTGATATTTATCTGTCAATGACGTTCCAGAGTCGTACCAATTTATTTGGAGCCTGACATTCACCCTCATCGGTCCCTGACTCTCTGGAGTTTTACTGATTGGATGGCCGCCTGACCTCGAACCTTGTCGTTCCCTGACTCTCCTGGGTCATACCAGTTGGATAGGTGCCTGATTTCGATATTTATCCGTCGATGACGTTCCAGAGTCGTATCAATTCATTTGGAGCCTGACATTCACCCTCATTGGTCCCTGACTCTCTGGAGTTTTACTGATTGGATGGCAGCCTGACCTCGAATCTTGTGGTTCCCTGACTCTCCTGGGTCATACTAGTTAGATAGGTGCCCGATTTCGATATTTATCCGTCGATGATGTTCCAGAGTCGTACCAATTTATTTGGAGCCTGACATTCTCCCTCATCGGTCCCTGACTCTCTGGAGTCATACCGATAGGATGACAGCCGGAATTCGAAACTCGTCGATTCCTGACTCTCCTGGGTCATACCAATT
>NW_024803214.1:10595-11056 GCF_019175285.1 Sceloporus undulatus | reverse complement strand
AGTCATATATCATCAAGGAGCATCGGGGAAGGCTTGCCGAAACAGGAAGGTCTTGAGTCTCTTTTTAAAGAGATCCAGGGAGGTGGCGGAGCGGAGTTCCTCAGGAAGGGTATTCCAGATCCCAGGGGCCGAGATAGAATAGGCCCTTTGTGAGGTTGATACATATCTCATTATCGGGATCCTCAACAGATTCTTCCCAGATGACCTGAGTGTGCGGGGAGGACTAAATCGGGAGAGGCGGTCCTCCAAGTACCCTGGGCCCAAGCCATTTAGGGCTTTATAGGTTATAACCAACACCTTGTATTGTGCCCGGAAGCGAACAGGCAGCCAATGGAGATCATGCAGAATCGTGTTATATGGTCGGCTCTGGGACATCCAGTGACCAACCTAGCTGCCATATTCTGCACTAGCTGAAGCTTCCGGGCACAATACAAGGTGTTGGTTATAACCTATAAAGCCCT
>NW_024803214.1:0-10495 GCF_019175285.1 Sceloporus undulatus | reverse complement strand
TGGGAGAGGCGGTCCTCCAAGTACCCTGGGCCCAAGCCATTTAGGGCTTTATAGGTTATAACCAACACCTTGTATTGTGCCCGGAAGCGAACAGGCAGCCAATGGAGATCATGCAGAATCGTGTTATATGGTCGGCTCTGGGACATCCAGTGACCAACCTAGCTGCCATATTCTGCACTAGCTGAAGCTTCCGGGTTTGGTACAAGGGTTGCCCCATGTAGAGCGCATTACAGAAATCCAACCAAGAGGTTACCAGAGCATGTACCACTGTTTCAAGGTCCCCCCGGTCCAGGTAGGGTCGCAGCTGGTGCATCAGCCGAAGCTGGTAACAGATGCTTCTGACCGTCGCATCCACCTGAGAAGTCAGCTGGAGCGATGAATCCAAAAGCACCCCCAAACTGCAAACTGAGTCCTTCAGGGGGAGCGTGACCCCATTCAGGACAGGTGGGCAAATTTCACCACCCGGACCGGGGGAGCCTATCACTAGTACTTCCGTTTTCTCTGGATTCAAGCTGAGTTTGTTTTTCCTCATCCAGCCCATTACCAACTCCAAGCAGGCATTTAGAGGAGAGATGCCATCCCTAGTTACTGCATCAGTCGAGGACACAGAGAAGCATATTTGGGTGTCATCAGCGTACTGATAACACCGTGTCTCCGGATGATCTCTCCCAGAGATGTCTTCCCTACATCTTGTGCAATGAACACAGGCACAAAGGATTGATTCACTTTATCTGCAGTCACCTTATCTTCCTTCAATAGTTGTTTAATTGCCTGATCTTCATGCTGAAACTGCTTCTAAAGCTAGTTTCCCCTTTCTGATTTTTTAAAAAAATTGTTGATCATAAATGCCTAAATCTAATTTTCAGACCCAGCCAGATTGAACACATTGAACTTACATAAGGATTTACATTCAGCAATGACCCTATTGTAGCTGAGACTAACACTTGGATTTAGGGCAATAGTATTAACAGTATCAAAATTCACAAAAACATTTTTGGAGGAATCTCTTACTGTAACTTTTCAGTGCAAATTTCTGTTTCTTTTTGTTCTGTTTACTTGTACAGTATGTTTTTCTATGATGGAAAGGTCCTTTTCTCCATTAGCTTCTTTGACTATGCTCATTAGACTGTTGAACTTTGTGATACCTTTCCTGACCATCAGTATAGATTCTAGATGACCTTCTCTTATTGTGGTTTTGAGAAATCCCTCATGTTCTTCTTAGATTTTGCACTTTTGA
The DNA here is from genome assembly GCF_019175285.1 of Sceloporus undulatus. Lineage (NCBI taxonomy): Eukaryota > Metazoa > Chordata > Lepidosauria > Squamata > Phrynosomatidae > Sceloporus > Sceloporus undulatus. The sequence continues at coordinate 9,258 of NW_024803214.1, read as the reverse complement.
TTTTTCCTTTTCAACTTCTGTTGTAGTAATCTCTTCGTTTTTTTGAGAAATCTCCTCTTTTGGCATTGACTGAGACTGTTGGTTTTCTTGGGCCATTTTTTTGCTTACATATAAATTAAACTTGATAGCACTGTGGTTAATGTTTGCAACTGGTTGAACAACATTTCCAAATCATGTGCTAGTTCTTGAGAACCACGGATGATTAAATTTATAGTCATCTCCCTTCTGGCCATTTCCATGATTCTAGGGAAAGTTTTTTACCTAGACATTTTAGCCTTTTTTAAAAAAAATATCCAAAACATGAATTATTAACCCAGTCTACCTGTATTTACAGTCTCAACTTCCATTTCCACGCTATATTTTTTGTTATACAGCATGGGTGGACATCTGCTCAGGGTTGCAGGACTGCATTGACCTTCCACATGAAACTTGGAGGACGGTATCTCTTCCAACTTTGACACTTTTTCTTTTAGTTTTTAACATTATCTTTTTTTCCTGAAAAGCTCCCACCTCCTGTACTCTAGGGACAACAAGGGTCAAGTTTGCCATGTTTTTGGCATGTTTTAGACCCAGGGGAGTCATTTTTTCTATCAGGAACTCAACGGGAAGTTATCTCAAGTTCACTTCCTGGTTGAAGAAAGGACTCAACTGACCTGAACATAGCCCAGGGGGAGCATGGTAAAATTGAACCCATTTCTCCCAGCAATTTTTTTATTTTTTAAAAATTCAAAACATCATATTTTGTGAAAAAAGAGGGGAAATGGGGGAGGGGTTGTGGGCATCTCAAAAATGGCCCAGGAGAGCATGTGGCCTATAGGTCATAATGTCCTTACTTTTGGTATACTGAGTAACACTATCTGCCCCCATATACCTTTTGTTGTAGATTTTGTAGAATAGTTTGGCAGGGACAGTCAAAATTAGCCTTCCCAGTATGGTATCCAGAGATGTCTCCTTTGGTTTTCTCCATCTACCAGATTGTTGTCTTCTGCAGTATATTTATATTTTATATCCTCCAACATTGCACAGATGAAAACTGGGAAATATTTTGCCAAGTAACATCAGAGTGTGGTCAAGATGGTAAAAGTTATTAATGTGCAGAGGCCTCAGGAGAGGGCTCAGAAGTTTGCTTTCACCTGAGCCTACTGGGAATGGTGAAGTTGCATTCCTCTTCTTCCTCCATTGATTTAACCGAGTGCAAACTATTTATCCTATTTGATGTATTTTGCAGCTATTGAAATAAGCCTAGGACGAAGGAAGAAAGTGAAATGAGGAGCGAGAAACTGAGACATTTTAAAAACAGCTGGCAAAGTGGGATGATGGAGGACTAATTGGGACTATTCCTGCCAAATTATATTTTAAAACAAAGCATGCTGATTCCTTCATCCTGGCTCAGCGGTGTCTATCGTCAGCATAGAAACACTTCAACAAGATTTCTCTCTCCAGATATCTCTTGACTGCTCATTTTTCTTCCTGACCCTTTCAGCCATAGTGTCCTGTTCCATGGCTGCAAGTGTCTAAACAGGGGCTGACAGTCAAGAGAACAACAGGAAGAGGAGTCAGCCCTTGGTCAGAGCACAGAAAACATGAAGGCATCAGTATTAGAGAGAAGCAGAATTAAAACCATTAGAAAGGAGTCCAAGGTCAGCTAAACAGCATGGTGTCTTACAAACAACAGGAAACAAGCCAAAGAACAGCCTTAAAAACATGCAAAGGGCCAAAGAAGCCACAGAAATCCAATAGCAATACAATGGATAGAGAGTTACATAATTAGTTTTATATAAGGACATGATGATAGAAATGAAAAATGGAAGATAAAAGGATAGATGGATTCATGAGATATTGTGATATTTGAGCATTATGGTATTGAAGCATTGAAAATGTGAAGGCAAATTGTATTGATATTATATTGATATTGTGTGTGAAAAATGAATCCTTTTTTTTTTTTATAAAGCTACATGCAGATGGGGTGGGTGGATACTTTGCTGAACATGCATGTGTTGCCCTGGCTTGTCTCAAAATGTTCTGTAGGTACTCATGAATTTTATTATCTCCTTCATAAACTACCATCTCATCCTTGCCTGAAATTTTACCTGTCTAGTAGGACCTCTACAGTGAAAGTGATATTGAAAGTCCTGACTTACCAGTTGGCATTGGTTTCCTAGAACAAAATTTGGAGTCCACAACCTCACGACTGTATATCACCAGTGTATACCACAATCACTGACTCTGCCCCAATAATCTACCAGGGGATGCAAAGTGACAATATGAACTACATGTTCCTCACAAACCCAATAGTTTATGCCTTCAGTGATCAAATTACTCAGTACCAGGAGCCTTTCACCCTCTGGAAGCCTATTCTCAGTGCAAGATCATGGCTGCTTATTCCCCAAGTAATGGATTTCTTCTAAGGGACATTTCCTCAGAGAGATACTCTCCTTTCCCAAGGCCTTCATTTCTCCATGAGAAATGGAGCTGTCGTTTGGGAATGGCATGCTGCTATCATATCCCCAAGGCTTCATTGATCAGCCTCTCTGCCTCTTGTAGCCTCTCCAGGTTGAAGGAGGAAAGAAACTGTTTTGTGAGATCATAGAATCATAGAGTTGGAACATACCCCAAGGGCCGTCCATTCCAACCCCCTGCTATGCAGGAATATACAGTCAAAGCACTCCTGACAGATGGCCATCCAGCCTCTGTTTAAAAACTTCCAAAGAAAGAGACTCCACCACACTCTGAGATCTAAAAGCTTATTGCACTGAGCCTATACCCACAACTTCCATCCGGTAGAGAAATAGTGATACATCTGATGCTTTGTACAGTACACTTCAGAGCCTCCACAACCCCACTGGCTTCTTGCCTTCACAGTTCTTCTTTACTTCCTGGGAATCAATGCTATTTATTGTAAGATGTGGGAGTGAATTACTTGTCCTAGCCTCTTTGCCATGATTTTCAAACCGGCATTAGTGTGTCATGCCCATTTGCTTACTTTTGTAATATTGTGATACTGTACTGTGTTTATGTGGTGGAAGCAGTTTCCTCAGCGCTATGGCAGGCCTCCCTTCCTTTTGTAGCCCTGTTTGTTATTTTAAAGTAGAGTCAGTGTGGTGGCTTACAATTAATGCTAGGATTAGCTGAATTTCTTCCGTAATGTACAGTCTTTTTGTGTTAGCTCTGCATTAACGAAGTTTGGCAATATCGCATTTCTACTTATGTGACTACTGTTGCCATTGCTGTTAATGCTGTTGTTAATAGACATTGAACAGAGCATCGACAAAGAAATAGTTACCTCCAGAGAGTGATTTTGAGTGCCAATATGATGTCTGCTGTGCACACAGTGCCTTGGGCTACATCTAAAATCACTTGATAACCAAAAACTACGCATGCAGAAGAAATCTGAAGTACCAGAATTAGACCATCACCCCCATTCCATTATGCAGCAGTAAGCAAACAATTGTTTTATTGCAAATCCTTTCTAATTAAACATTAGTCACACACTCCCCACTTGCCCTGTTTTTGGAGGTAAAAACTGAAACCCTAAAAAACCAGTGATACCCCTGACCTTATTTGAATAGCCTAATTAGGCATTATGGTGGCCTTAAGACTAAATTAGCCTTTATGTTCTTTTGTTGTAGTGGCAATCAATGGATGTTGCCATAACCCAACCAAGGGCAAACTCTGACTAAAACTGTGTATATGTGTGTAATATATCACAACCTCAATCCACACACATCTCTCCAAACCTGCAATGGGGAATGGATGAGGAGAGTATACCAGAGGAGTTGGAGGGGGGAGTGTTTGGTGGGAAGAGAAAGGAAAACAATAGGTACAGATTTCCACCAGTTTCCTCAGGCATCCATAGCAGCTGCTTAATGATACATGTATCATTATATCCTGGAGTAGTTGGAGGGCAAAAACAGAGTTGATTACACTACAGACAATTGTTTCACAATAATTCCAGGCCATTTTTCATTAGCTGCCGCTCCTCACAGCAAAACTGAGGATAATTTTTTAGGGGGAAAAAAACTTCTGTCTCTCAAAGGTTGTCCAGCAGTTAAAGATTTTTAATAATTCATCATGCGAAACATTGAGAGCTAAATGCTAAATTTCCCCAGCAATAACAACAAAAAGATGAATGGAAGGGAACCAAGGTTAACTTGCTTTGACAGAAGCAAAGGGGTACTTTCCCATGATTTATTGGTACATTTTTTTTATTACTCTGCTCTAGTTTGAAATGTGTTGTCACTCAGTCTGTTGAGTCAAACCAGTTCATGCCGAGCAAACTGATTAAGTAACTGATTAAAAACAAAGCAGTGTCTGCCCTTAATCACTTGTGGTCCCTGGCAAGTTGTGATATCACTAAATTTACTTGTAGTGTATTCTTTGCCAATAAGTCCCACTCAATAATGACCACATTAGACCTTCAGGTCACCCATTTTATTACCTGTAGGAAGCTGTGGATTCCTCACCTGACAAGTTCTGTTAGTCTTATCAGAACTTTATTTTTCTTTTCTTTTTTTTGCTACCCTGCTCACCCAAAGCCAGAACTTGGATCATTACTACATGAGCTCTATTCTCGCTGCAATTACATAAGTTAATATAAATTAAATCATTTCAGTTTCAAAGCAGCCATTATCACACCTTTCTGCAATAGTGCAATGGGGCTGTTTCTGCCATTTCACTCTCTTCTGCAATCCCCTTTAACATCACTTCCCTGCCTTATGCCCTACCCAGTGTGCCTTTCAGCATTTTAAATTTTATTTTATTTTGACTTTTTAACCTGATTCTGGATTTATGTGAATGCAATTTAAAGAAAAGAAAAAGAAGTATTTAAAATAAGTAAAGGAAATCAGCCTGCTTGGGAATAGCGAAGAGGAAGGGGGACAGGGTGAGTGGAGGAGACACTGACACCCCATGACTGCCAGTATTGGAACTTCCATGACAACAATGTTTTGCACTGAGGGCTAATGGGACTGCAGCATGATTGGGAGCCTATTGACTCGTTTACTCTCTCAGTGAAAGCAGACATCCTAATCATGCTTGGGAGACACATCAGCTATGAGTTGGAGGCAATGTCATGTAATGTATCAGCAAAGGTGCTATTTTCCAACTGTAAATGTCATTTAAAAAAACATGGTCCAAAGCACACTGCAGAAATAATCCAGTTCGAGAATGCTGTAACTGCCCAGGCTCAATGCTAGGGAATTCTAGAAACTGTAGTTTTGTGAGACATTTAGCCTTCTGGGTCAGAGAGCTCTGGTGCCACAATAAACTACAATTCCCAGGGTTCCTAGCACTGAGCCAGGGCAGTTAAAGCAGTCTCAAACTGGATTATTTCTGCAGTGTGTTTTGGACCCATGTCTAGTAATCTCCTTGAAAAAATTATTTGAGGGGCGATGTCAACTGTAAAGTTCTGTTCATGCAGTTTTATATTCCTCTATGCCCCAGCAATTGTAAGAAGGGACCGCTGATTCTTACTGGTTGCAAGGGGAGGTACAGGAGGGGAGGGGAAATTCTGATGTTTGAAGTAATTGGTTTCAGCTCATTGGGAAGTGGGGAGATAATTCACAAAATGGAGTGCATCCTCCTTTTTCCTTTTTGGGAACTCAGAGTAGCTGCTTTATCATTGTCTGAATTGTTATCCTCCCCCGCCCTCCAATGCTGGGCTTGGAACAGAGTGCAAAGGCCTACAGAACAGCTCCCTTCCCCTCATCCAAAAAGAGTCATATGCAATGTTAACACAATGTACACACATGTATATCACTGACAGGACATACTTGATGACCCCTAGAATCTCCTACCTGCCATGGGGAAGTACCAAAAAGCCCACCCTTGTCCTGTCCATGACAGCAATTGTATGAAAGACATTCACACATTCATGCTGATCCTTTCATTAAACTGTCAGTGAAGTGGAATTGCATTAACACATAATTGCGTTAATACAAAATGAAGGGCAAGGACGGGACAATTTCACTTCAATGATGGGACAATGACAGGATAAGCGCAATTGCATATGACAGTCTGTTGTGCAATCATGGTCAATCGCAGTTTAATGACAGAACACTGACAGGATGAGCAAGACGGAGTATGAAAATCTTTTTGCAATCACTCTATAAGGACAGGAAAAGGACAGGACAAGGTCATCCCGTCCCCCATCTGATAATCTCCTTAGGCTTCACTGCATTACAAACCTCAGAATGCAATAGGAGGCAGCCAGAGCAGTAAAAGTGAGCACAGTATTCTACAGGACTCCTTGTAGCAAAGCAGTCTAATACAATTATCAATATGGATGATGCAGCCTAAAAACTGAACCTGTTTGTAGAATACCAGATATAATGACTCTTACTAATTTGCAATCTGTTTCTTTCTCTATATTTAAGAAAGCAGGAAAAATATATACCCACACATATGCCTTTTCAATAACCCTTGTGAGGACTCCATGCATCTGAGGAACTAGACCAAGTCTATGGAAGCTTATGCTACAACTCTTTTGCTAAGTTAGTCATAGAGATGCTACAAGATTCCTTTGCCTTGTGAAGACCGTGTGGCTCATTTTATGCAAATGATGCTGTGAATTGCTGGGAGACTGATAATAACTCAGTACAGTGGTACCCCGGGATACGAATTACCCAGCTTACGAATTTTTCGGGATACGAAAAAATCCCATAGGGATTTATTGTTTCGGCTTACGAAGGTTTTTTCGGGTTACGAAAAAACCCCGGCGCTGTTTTAAATGGAAAGGCCGCCACCGGAGGGCAGCAGAGAGCTATTTTTTCCATTAGCGCCTATGGCAATTCGGCTTACGAAGGTTTTTCGGGTTACGAAATTAGCCGCGGAACGAATTAATTTCGTAACCCGAGGTACCACTGTACCTCAAATGTTTGTAATTCTGCTCTGTACAGGCTCCTGATCTTTGTTGCTAAAAGATATATCCAACAAGGGCCTGTGTGGGGATGGATAATTCTCTCAAATTTGCTTTTGGGTTCTTATTTTCTCAGTGACATATCTGTTCCGTTCCAATTCTTCCTCAGATTGCAATTGTTTTAATCCATAATTCTGTACACATATTTTAAATATTCTGTGCACAATTTCAAACATATACATATACATTTCCCCAAGCAGTTTCCCAGTGGATAAAGTGAATGTGTATACATTTTTTCAAAACAAAATTAAGATTTTATATATTGGCAAGGTTTATCAGAATGTACTGAATGAGCACAGACTGTACTCTAGTTTGGGTTCTGGAAGTGCCAATTTAGTAAGTCCATATTAAAATAAGAATGGAACAGTTTTCTCATACTTCTACATTCCAAGCCAGTTTTCTAGCCACTGTATGCCACTGTTCCATTTGACTCCCTTTTTTTGGTCATTTTGTTGTTATGCCTTCATTTCATGAGGGTTACAAGTGAATGTGAAAATTGCTTCCAACTATTGGGAACACCATAAAACATCTTTTCTTCTCCCCTGCCCAGCAGTTGATTGTTTCATCTCTTAGCGGATGAATTATGGTTTTAGAAATGCACTGCACTGCCAGATTTTGAGTCAGCAGTCATGTTCTGGCACTGCAAAATGACAATTCTTATCTGCTCCCCCCCACCTTTTCTTTTCTGGAGCCTGACATTTTCAATAAGGCCTTGAAGGTTTTGGTTAATAGGGTTTGTCGTAAGGAGAGCTACAATATAAAACTCTGAATTATGGAATGAGAACCGAATGGTGAACTCATGTCACCTTAAATGTTACCCAAGCAATTTTCAGGAAACTAATTATTCATAATAGATAACTAAACTGTAAATCTTCATTATGAGTGGGAAAATTGAAGGCAGACATTTCTTTGGAAAGCATTTGGAAAGTCTCTTATGCTAATATCTAATTCAAAAGGAAAATGGTAGATATGCCAGAGGCTGTGGAAGACAAGAGTTCACAAGATGAAAGCAGATTAATTCCTGAACTCGTGGCAGACAGTGGGTCTTGGCAAGATGCATTTCATTGTCAAATGCTTGATATCCTTGTTAATCATGTATGGAGATGGCTAACACATTGTCTAAAGCATCATTTTCTAGTAGACAAGTAGGACCATCCTGGTTTTTTCTAGTCTTGACATGGGAATTTCTATGAATACTTTGTCTGTGGCTGTACCTTTTCCCACTTAGTGCAAACAGCAGCTGTGGAAGGTACTTCTTCTAAAATATAAAGATATCAACAGCTTCAGTCATGGAATATTCACTCCATGCCAAGTTTACCCTGAGCTGTTGTTTTAACAGATACTGCATTCTCATTTTTTGAAATAACATTTGAAATAAAAGGAAGCTCTGAAAGTATTGGGATTGGGGCCATGCAGACAAAAGGGTAAGTTGTGGCCTCTCACCTAAAGTTGTAATGATTTCAAGAAAGAACCTTATATTGTACTAATAAATGATTCAGCATTGTTATTTACAAGGAAGGAGTCATTATCCTTCTCCTCCTGCCTTCCTAAATAAAGCATCTTGTCCAAAGTTAATCTGTTCCAAGAAAACGCACTGAAATTAGTTACTGGCATGCAATAATTCATTTTGTATTTTATCAGAAATATTAAATTGCCTGGAACTGTTGTCATTTAACAGCCTATTAATTGACTAATGTGCATTACATGCATGTGGACTATAGGTATATTTTTCCAGGGATTAAGAAAGAAAGATAACTCAGCATATCCTAATCATCATTTGAAACTGGTAGATTTACCTTACACTGGAGCATAATTTATGAAAGCATTAAAAGCCTTGTGTCTTAGGAAAGACATATGCAGCTTCATCAAAGATAGCCTGAAAGAAGTGATAGAAATGCTACATTTTATACGCTTACGACAGTAGTTAAAAGGCTAATTAACCATGCACACTTATATATTTTTTGCTGTTAGATAAGCTGACTATATAATTCTGTCTCTTTAAAATGTTCTCTATGGACTCATAACTGCTTGTCTGTTCTCATGGATTATCTTAAAGAGCTGGGCACTATCATGATGTCTTTTCCATTTCAGGTGTGCTTCACCTTCATAGGCTGCATCTGCACTGTAGAAATAATCCAGTTTGAAACCACTTTATCTGCCATGGCTCAATGCTATGGAATTCTGGGAGTTGTAGTTCTGTCAGACATTTAACCTTCTTTGTCAGAGAGCACTGGGGACACAACAAACTACAATTCCTAGAATTCTATAGCATTGAGCCATGGCGGTTAAAGTAGTGTCAAACTGGATTATTTCTGCATTACAGATGCAGCCATAGTGGTACA
>NW_024803213.1:0-11079 GCF_019175285.1 Sceloporus undulatus | reverse complement strand
GCTGGATGCTTGAAACTATGGATTAAGAATCCATGGCTAAGGAAGCCTGATTGTACTTATTAACACACCATGGGATTCTGACACCCTCATCTAAACTGTAATTAATTAACAAAAGAGAAGGAACTGCAAAAAAGAAGAGAAAAATACAGTTCTGCATTATAGGTCTAACTAAGGCATTTATCGCACCGCTAAAAAAACCCATCTTACTTCTCCTGAATTGAAGTCTAATTCAGGATGCAGCCGGCTTCTATCACCTGGATTTTGTTGCCAAACCTACTGGCTGAATACAGCCTGGCTGCAACTCTTGGGAGCTTTCCAACCTTGAAAAGCGGTTTGCTGAGTGCACCTGGGACCCAGGCTGCAGCAGGTGCATTCAGCTAGCAGATTGGGCGACAAAATCCAGACAATAGAACCCGGCTGCATCCCAAATTAGACTTTACTTCAGGATGGGTAAACCAGGTTTTTTTAGCTTTGCAATTAAGTAATCCTTCCAGAATTAATAATACCCATAACCACAATCGTTGCATTGTTACCATTCTTCTTGCTCAAAAAGTCCATAAACGGCCTCCAGGTTTTCAGAAAATCTTCAGAAAATGTTTTCCAGATTAGAAGGCATTATTTTCAGGCCAATTCACACCCTGAAGAATTTTTAATTGACCACTTAATAAGGGAAGGCCCTCTATTAGCATTCTGCTTTATCATCTCTTGTCCTCTCTGTTCCTCTTGAACTTCAGTGCAAGAATGTTGCTAGATCAGACTGAATGTCTGTCTCGCCCAGCATGCTTTTTCCCACAGTAGCTAACCAGTGAGCAACCATTTGTGTACAGCTCCAGAAAACAGAGGTGTATTCAGAGAAGGCATTAGAGGTACACACTGTCACTCTGCAAGTGGACAGACCTAATAACAATAAAATGGCTCTGTGCTATTTGAATTCCAACACTATCCCAGAGAAGCATCTGAGGGTATTAACATAATTCAAGGATTTCAAGGGAAGCTGTTTAATGAATTCATACCCATTTCTCTGAAAACTGACGCTAGCATCTGTCAGGAACCTGAAAGGAAGCACATCTCAGCTGGGTTACTCTGAATCTATAGTAGTTGCCTAATCAGGCTGATACTCATTCAGGGTTCAAATCATCATTCTAATTAGAGTGATCTGTGGATGCACTAGTGAAAAGTTCCAGGTGACAGCCTCTTCACAACAGTGTTTTGGTTATTTTTTCCAACTTCTGTAGTGATAGGACATACCCCTCAATAAAGCTCAGAACCAGCTTTGGAAAATCATGCTGGCTGGTGGATTCTGGGAACTGAAACACACACACACCAGCATTTTTTCCAAGCTCTGTTTTCTTTGTTTGTTTGTGTGTGTGGGGGGGGGGGGCTGCTGCTAAGTAATGAAAACTCACTGACCACACCACTATAAAGGTAAAGGTTTTACCTTCACTATTAAAAAATGTAACTGACTGTAGGGGGCAGTGCTCATTTCCATTCCTAAGCTGAAGAGCCAGTGTTGTCCAAAGATGATGCCATGGTCATATGGCGAGCATGACTGCATGAAATGCTGTTACCTTCCCACTGAGGTGGTACCTATTTATCTACTTAGATTTGAATGCTTTCGAACGGCTAGGTTGGCAGAAGCTGAGACTAGTGACAGGAGTGCACCCCACTGTGTGGCACGTGGACCTCGAACTGCCAACCTTCTGACCTTAACCACCAAGCCACTGCTTCTCCACACCACATGACCACACTACTACCAATTGCACAATTGTTATCAAGTCTAGAATGTCTCTGAAAGAATGGACATTTTTACCCATTCTGTCACTCATGAAGTCATTAGGGTGTCACTCATCTCAACCTTCAAGAAGATGCCAGTCCTCCTCCTTCTGATCCACCTATCTAGTTCTGCAAGCAGATGGCTTTGTTGACAGATCTCTGAGATGACCCACGAAAATAGGATTCTGCCAAGGACATTTCTACTGGCAGAAGAATGCTTGTGCTTAGTCCTAACATCCTATAGCTGCTTCATCTCAGTTAGGTTTGCACTCTTAGGTATCAGATGTTGGGTTGTCATCAACGGGCAGCAAATTCTTATTTAATTTGGCATTATTGTATTTTGATTGTCAGAGACAGGGAGAAGTGCTTATGAGTTCTTTCTGACTCTGGTGCCAAAACAGTTTGAATAATCATTATGCATCTTAACTTCAGGGAACTTCAGGGATGGGAATACCATCTACCGCTCTACCTTAGGCAGCAAATTGTTTTGGGCCAGCTCTGGTGCTGGCTGATGTCTATGAAATGGTTCATATATTGCACATCTGGGGATCATGCAGACATCCAGAGGTTGCTGACCTGCAACCTGGTTTCACACTTTGCTGGCTGGGGTTGCTGGAAGATGCAATCCAAAAACCTCTGGAGGGCCCCATGATTCCCAGCTTGCTATTTCAGGCATTTTGCAAACTTGATGGAAGTTTTGGTTGTGTTTACAGGTAAGTTGCAGAGACAAATATCAAGCAAGGCTGAAGCCTCCTGGCATTCTTAAGATGTGATCAAGTGTTATCACCCAGGCGCTGAACTTTATACTACCAAGATATGCGTAGCAATTATTAATAGCTCTTTACATTTAAACTTCATGCATTTATTTAGCATAAAAATGGAACAGCCGTCCTCTGTCTCTTAAAATCCTTTAGCTGTTCTTTCTCAAAGATGCAGGTGAATTCTCCAAGGACAGTGCTGTTGTGTAGTTTTCCCCATTTGGGTGTCTTTAATTGTAAAAGAGCCTCCTATTCACTCATCTTCAGATGGGGTAGATGGACCACTGATGCCTAAGGTGTTTTTCTCTGCCTGCTGGAGTGGAAGAGATATAGATATACACAAGAATGATGCTTTCCCCCCTTTTCTAGCACTAGGAAAATTGAATCTTTGCATTCATTAAAGAAAAATTCTATCAGTCCAAAAGTGGCATTTTGCATTCCGCTCCAGTAGCCAAGAAAATATGTCTACTCATGAATGAAAGAGGAGGAAGATGGTGGACAGACATTAAAAGGGAAGGAAAGCAAAAGCAAGAGATCTACAGAGAAGAAATTATTCAAAAACAGGTGGTTTTTTTTTTCTTGCAGCTTGGCCATGATTTTGTGCAGATGCGAGTGAGTGAGGGAATGATTTCAAACAGAACCCCAGCTTATTAGGATCCTCATGTTTATTCACATGTACTAAGATTACTTTCAATAGGTTGCCTCCATTATCAGCTTTGCAGTAGTGGAAGGCACTTCTGTTTGCACAAGGAGGGACATACCATTTGCACTGGTCCTCATCCACACCCCACCATAATGTAGCTGCAGTTTAATGGGGTGGGGGTGGTAAAGGAGATTGACAAGAATCATGTACTTCTGTAAGCTAGCCAAAGTGTTTTCTATTAGCACAAAACCACAAATGGCTATGTTGGAGGCTTCTTTCACCTTGCTTTATGGGTTTAGTTAAATGTTGGGTGGCCTTTCACCAAAATCCTGAAAGGTAAACCAAAAGAGAGGGTCAGAATGATTTTGGAGAAGTTTGTTATTTCATAGCCTTGTCAAAACAGATTACGGAATGAGCCTTTGTGGTATCAAAGGAACTGGCTCATCTGGTATCACAGTTTGCATCCAGCTGATGTCACAGTGACAGGACAGGCAAGTTTTGGGAGGATGTCACTGGTCTGGCTGATGTGGAAAGGATGAAGGCCATGGGACCAGAATTTGGGTAAAACTCATCTAATTAGATAATTAGACAATCCAGAGCCAGAGACAAATACATTTTTTAACAGTAGGGCAAGTGGCAAACTGCAGCAGTTGCTGTCATTTCTACTAGGGCTCATATTCTTCCTGGCCCTATATTCAGCATATATTCAGCCATCTACATGGTCCAGAAGTTGCTAGAAAAAGTCAGGTAGGAGAAGGAATGAGATAAACCTTTTTATGAGCAGGTCTTGGGAGGGGTCAGTGAATAATGTCCCTTATCGTGAATACCTGATACAGCTGAGTACATTTAGGAATGCTTCCATGAGAAATTGTTGCTGCTTAACACAGCTTATCTCAGATAGGGCCTACTCAAGTAACCAAAGGTGACAGGAATGCTAAATTACACCAGTTTTTAAATAATCTAACAAAGGTATATAGATCCAGCATGGTGTAGTGATTTGAGCATTGGACTATGACTCTGGAGAGCAGTCACTGGGTGATCTTGGGCAAGTCACACTCTCTCAGTCTCAGAGGATGGCAATGGCAAACCCTCTCTGACAAAACTTACCAAGAAACCCTGTGATAGATTCTCCTTAGTGGCACCATAAGTTGGAAATGACTCGAAGAAACACAACACACAGAGAGACAGTAAGAAATCAACCGCACCTTTGCCATAATTCTGAAATCATATACACTACAAAATCTATAAGCAAGAATTTCAAATTTATTTGCATACTAACTTGGATTTTCACACTAATTGAGGGTAGATGCATAACAAATGGCATGTAATATGAACATGGGTATTTGTGTGCAGCCTCATCCATTCAATATATACACATACAAATCTGCAAATATTTTTTTTTAGATATTTTAATGTCACACTCTTCATGAAAACTGCCTGATTTGGCCATCTACTGGATGTCCCAGATGTGTATGTGGAATCGTTCCATGAATCCAGTTTTTCAGGGAGAAAAAATATGTGATGAGGGGTCATGCATGAGAGGTTGGGGAGAGGATATAATAGATGTCAGGATGGACCCCTTTCTGTTTTTTGTTAATCTCTCTCTCTCTCTCTCTGTGTGTATCATGTGTGTATAGCTATCTAAAGATGCATGCTTGTGTGTTTGTAACAGCTGCATTGGCATGTCATGAGCTCATGAGAATATTTTTCACGTTTCAGCAATGATTCTCTTCTCCCCCCCCAAATCCCTCTGTGACATAGCCTGAAAGCCCTGAAAAAGTTTACTTGATGTCTAACCAAGCAATGCTGCATCTTCAAATTTGAAGGAGAAACTCAGAAAGTTAGTTTTTTATTATTCTTCATTTAAGTATTATTTTTTAATTGCAGCATATTAAACATAAAATCTGGTACAATCTTTAAAAATAAATAGGACCTAACTATAAATGGGCCCTGTTGTGTTTTTATCTTTGACAAGCAAGTAATTGCTTCTCAAATTTATCAGTTTGTTTATGCAAAAACCATTTACAAAGCCTAGCTCAAAAGCATCAATTTCATCATTATCATCTTATTAATTTAGCCAAGCTATAACACAGCTGATTATTCCTGAGTAATATCCTCTGCAGCACATCATGTGTGGCAAAACCATCTGTACAGTACCTATTTAATAAATAAACCCTCGGCTAAATGTCTCTGTTTATTGAGAACTAATGTTTATAGAAAATATAATGGAACTCAATAAATAACTCAGCTTCATCAACCTGCATATGAATCAGGATGAAGAACGCTGACATCATCACCTTTCAAGTACCAGAGAAAGCAAAATTACCCAAAAGAGCTATAGAGTCAATATTAAGGCATTAAAACTGCAATGAAGGCATATTAATGCTTAAAACTTCATTGTTGGCAATGGAATTGCCACAACGGACATATTTTATAACTCCAAGACTACTTAGGCTTTATGACTGCTTCTTTGTTGAGTGCCTTGCACTTAATGTAGTTTTCCACTTTAAATAAAAAAACAAAAAACACCCAAGATCTTTAAAAAAAAAGAAAGAAAAAGAAAAAGGAAATTGCTGATTCTCAGCATTCATTTTTAAAATAATGCAAACTGCTGATTCCAATTGTTTTTTGGAGGGTGGGGTGGGTGGATGGGTGGGTGGAGGACTAGCAAACTTACTTAACTCTATGCTTTCTGAATTCTTGTTGGCATTAAGTGGGCCTTCCAAAGCAAGAGTTAAGAAATGGTTGAAAGCATTTCAGACAAACAATGAGCCTAGCTATGAAAATCTAAAGACGTTATTACTGTTTCATCTTTCTGCTATCTATCTAATATATCTTATCTGCCTATCTTCTCTCTCTCTCTCTCTCTCTCTCTCTCTCTCTCTCTCTCTTCCTCTTTTCATATAAAGAATGGAACCATTATATGTTGGTTCTGTTCCTGATCCTTTTATCATGATCTTAAACACATCACCTCATTCCCCCCTTTCTAAGAGCCATTTAAAAAAAAAATACTACACTGGCTCCTTCAGCAAATAATAGTTTTTTTAAAAACAAATTATTTGTTTGCTGTACAGGTACACCTTGAAAATAAATTTTGAAGAAATAAACTATAAAAAAGATTTAGCCCGAAATAATAAATGCACTTTTTGGGATTGCTATTTGTTATTGAAACATCCAGTTTACAATTGCTCTGGAATCTCCTTTCAAGATCAAATAAAGCAAAATTTTGTCCTTGGCTTTGACTATAAGCACTGCCTATTGTTCGGCTATCAACAATCGGCATTCCCAAAGAATGATGCATGATATAGTTGCTTCTTCAGGCATAGCCTTTGTTGAATACATATAAAGTAGGTTGACACTCAAAGTGAGAGGTTTGCTCTGGAAAATTAATGAAAAAACCCAGCACTCTTTGGACAGTGTAGGAAGGGGGAGGGAAGACACATCAATTTAAAGATTCATCTTGATTTTAATGTTTGACAGAAGTGAATGACTGGTGGAAGGCCAGGGTTGTGCCAGCCACGTCTCTTCTTGCTGCCAATGCCATTGTCATATCAGTGCCATACCTTCTGTCTCCCTCCTGCATTGTGCCTTCTGTCACAGGCAGAATGAGTTGTATGCATGTGGATGCATGTCCTCCCCACCACATAAGCTCCCCATTTTAAGTTCCTCCGTGTGTTTTGGGGATCATGGGTCAATCAGTAGCCAGTCTGGTATGTGGTCAACACCACCATCCACAGCTGGGATGAGGCTGACTAATGGGACTCCATCTGGGCCTTGTTTCAGCATGTGAGGAGCTTTGAGAAAGTTTTAGACACACCTTTTAATTATTTTAACCTCATGAAAACCTGTTATCTGCCACATCTGGGAGCCTATCAGTTACTTAAACAATTGCCTTGATATGGTAAATATCAGTGATTACCTCAGAGTGGCACTTTCACATGAGATAATGTCCAGAATCCTATATGACTTTGTGTATATCTAGCTAAAAAGTAGAGGTACTTCGAAACCCAGGCTGCTGCAACACTGCAGGAACAAAGACATTTTACACCACTTTAATTGCTATGGCTCAATGCTATGGAATACTGGGATTGTAGTTTTGTGAAATATTTAGCCTTACCTGTCAGAGACCTCTGGTGCTCTACAAAACTACATACCCCAGAATTCCATAGCACTGAGTCATGGCAGTTACAGTGGTGTCAAACTGCTTTATTTCTGCAATGGGGCAGCAGCCCCTGTTACTCAATTGTGAAAATGCATATTGTGACATCAGCAAGAGTATCAGATGCACATTCGTGTCCAAGGCTAATTGAGACTGATGCAATACTCATGAGGACTGATGCAATGTGCATCAGGACCAATGCGTATCATTCCCATTGAGCATCGGTCTTGTTGTGCACTGGGTACCAATGATCATTGGGCAATTTGCTGGCTCTGCTATGTAATTTAACAGCAGCCCTTTACTGGATATGGATGTTATGCAACTGTGCAGTTCTAATTCCCACAGACCTAAATCCAGTTGTGTAGATGTAAGTTCCCAACAGGATTCCATCCAATGTCACTATGTGAAATTCAAAATAGGAACCAAAGTTTGAGAATTGTATCTTCCTTCTCAGGGTTTCCATTCAAAGGAGTATAATCTCAGGATAAGGATTCAGAAACAAGGACACAAATTATTTTCCTTAAATCTCATTCTGCTGTTGTTGATCCCTTTATCAAATCTTTCCCCCCTTCCAAAGCTGGGGTGGGGAAGTCGTGAAATTCTGGGGGTTGCTTTCTGCCCCCCCAATGGACCCTGAAGGAGTGTATATCTCATACAATCCTCATGTCTCCATTTTTCAAAACTTAAAAAGCCCCATTATTCCTGTAGGCACTGCATGTGGACATGATGGCCCTTGCAGTCTCTTCCAACTCTATGATTCCATGTTTTGACCTCTTCACCTTAAAAAAATGGAGGTGACTAGAAGTTATCTCCAGTTCTGGAAGAAGCCCACTAGGCCTAAAACAAGTCAAACCAATGAGGGTGAAAATGGGGAAAAAATTGTCCTTGCGCACTGTAGAGGACCCAAGGGTCCTTTTCAATTAACAGAATATAAGTGTTTGGGTATTAAAGTAATGGGGTTCAATGAGAAGACCTGGGTGAGCATAGGCACTCAACTTGCCACCCTTATTTTGTGGGAACAACTTGAATCCTCCAGTTGTCACTGAACTCCAGTTTCCAGCATTCCTGACAGTAGGCCTTGTTATTTGGAACTGAGCAATGTTGGGTTCCTCAGGTTGCCTACCTGAATGTAAGGGCCATAAAGTCGTGTTGAGATAGTCTGGTAGTGATGCTGTCTGAAAGGCCTGTCCAACACTGCAGGTATAATTTCAAAATAATTCTGTTGAAGAATAAGCATATCTGCTGATTGTAATCTAAGAAGCATGGCATTAATAACAATGATGTACAAATGGCATAAACTAAAATGATATACAAATATTTACATCATAATAATGTACAAATATATAGGCCACATAATGTACAAATTTCACAGCCCTTATGCTAATTATGAGATTCTGAGGTGGGTCTTTCTTGCTTTTTGCTGCTTTTGGTGACATGTGCTAAGAACATGAGTGTACCTATGGTGTGACCCATAGTTCTACCCCATTTCTGTTATGCTAGCTTTGTAATTATAACTGTGTTTCTTTTTTGCCTAAGATCTAGTCTGACTCTTTGTGTCATGGTAGATTGCTCATCCCTAGGGATACAATTCATTGTTAATTTTCTTCTCCATTACCAGCAACAAGTAATTTTAACAATGTTCTTCCTGCTGTGAGAAAGTCTTCAAAAAATGGCACAGTTTTCAAACACCGTTTGCATTTTGAGACTTATTGTGACTTTTACTTATTATTCCATTCTATTTCTTCACATCCTAAAACTTCTAATTTCCCCTCATATTCTTACATATTTAATAACTGAATTCCAATTTTCTTTTCAAATACTGACTATTGATTAAATATCCTCTGATAATATTTATCAATTTATGAATTATAACAAAATCTTATACTTATGCTCTGTCTTCCTCTAAAAACATGACCATCACACATATTCTAACAACTAAGGTCTTTTATTATATATTTCTTCCATAACTAAAGTTTTATCTTCAAAATATCTTAGCCAGATTATATATCTTAATCAAGTGTTTTCCAACAGAATCTATATTAACTGATCTCTTTACATCAAATCCCCCAAAGCCATACAAATAATTCCCAAACCAGATGCAACCTAATTATGGCACGGTGAGCCCTGCAGGCGCGTTTTTGCCCCACACCGAGGCATAAAAAGAACCCGCTTCCAGTGGGTTCTTTCTGGTATGTGCCCAGGGTGCCATTAGAACCTTTGTACATACTGATGATGTACAGATGGTGCGGTGCTGTTTGGAGGCTGTTCTGCACAGACTCCATGTGGAAGGGGCGAGCCATGATAGCACTGGGTGTGCGTGGTAGGGCTCCGGAATGTGCAGATGCTCCGCATTCCTGAGCCCTAAAATTGGCCCCTTGACAACACTTTTTGCCCGTCTATATCAGGCCAAAAAAATAATGACCATGGAGAATCTGCACACATTCAACTTAGTCAATGAAGAAACTGGAATATTTAAAAATTTTCTGTACCTCGGATCAAATATTGACCAGAACAGAGACTTAAGTGAAGAAATAAGAAGAAGACTAGGAATGAGAAGGGCAGTCATGAAAGAGCTAGATAAGATCCTAAAATGTAAAGCTATACAACTGAGTGCTAACATTCAAATTTATTCCCCATCACCATATACAGTTGTGAGACAGGACAGTGAAGAAAACAGATTTAAAAAATCAATTCATTTGAAATGTGGTGCTGGAGAAGAGTGCTAAGGATACTGTGGACAGTCAAAAATGCAAACAAATGGATCCTTGAACAGATCAAGTCTGTAGTCTTCCTGGAAGCCAAGATGATCAATCTGATACTATTGAACTTTGGCCACATCATGAGAAGGCATGAGTCATTAGAAAAGAAAGCTCCATGCAATGGAAGTTGGAGGGAAATACTGCAAGATAGAATCATAGAGCTGGAAGAGACCACAAGGGCCATCCAATCCAATCTCCTGCCATGCAGGAACTCTCAGTCAAGATAGATCGATAGACTCAATTAAGCAGGTCATACGTGTGAATTTACAGAAGTTTCTGCAGAGCAGTAGAGGACAGAGGACATGGAGCTTTTTCATCATTCATCATGAGGAGGGGTTAACTCAAGGGCAATTAGCGCGCGCACACACACACGCGTGTGTGTATGTGTATATATATGTATATGTATGTATGTGTGTGTGTGTGTGTGTGTGTATAAAACATACACACACAGAGACACACACACAAAGAAAGAGAAGAAAGAAAAAGAAGAGCAAACACATGGAAGGAGAAAAGTACATATGATAAAAATATGGCCTAGGTCTATAAGCTTACTATATATATTTTTAAAAAATATGTATTATTGAAGTCTTGAAGCCTATAAAATACGTTGATGAGTAGCTTAAACAGTGTGATCTCATGACCATTGAACAATAGATGGAGAATGTTTATCTTTCCTGCCTCAGAGCATATCAATTTATTTCATACAATGAAGAACATATTTATATTCTTTTCACTCATGTTTCTGAAAAAAATTATTTAGAATATCATATAAAAACTTTCTGTTATCACCATCTGCATAGATGTGGTTAGTCACATTCAGATGTCTTAGCCAGGACTAAAACTCCATCATTCTTAACTAGCATGGCTGACCCATCAGGAGGGCTTCAAGTAGGAGAGGAGGCTGTTAACACTGGTAAAACCACTCTCTCCTTCTTCCTGCCATTCTAATGAGATTGTCCAAGGTAATTTATAGTTGCATCTGAAAGC
>NW_024803212.1:0-11115 GCF_019175285.1 Sceloporus undulatus | reverse complement strand
AGGAGCACAATCATAGCATTCCTGTTGGGATCCCTCACTTTAGCCATGCAAACTGCTTTCTGTTTCATTTGGTTTTCCATTTGGATCACTCTGCCAGCCATTTTGAAACTATCAGGTTGTAAACAAATTTGGCTGCCAAGGAATCGTAATTTGTTTGCAATGGAAATTGTCAGTGGAATCCCATATGACCATTACAAACTACTGTAGCCAAGGGTCTGATTAGGGGAATTTTATTATTATTGTTATTAGCTCAAATATTGCAAGAGGGGGCCTGCTACGATGGCCTTGCAGAATCACCCTCCCGTTGTGTCTACAGAGAGACCAGGAAATTCCAATAAATGGAGCTGAAACAGACTTCTAGAATTAATAACCAGTTTATTTATAATGGGGAAAAACAGAGAATTCACTAGCATACACACACACATACAAGGCTCAGGAAAAGCAGGGGTTAGCATGGAATAGGATTTCAGGCTCCACTAATGGTGATAGGTACCAGAATGTAGACTACCTCTGGGAATCGAATGGGATATGAGGTTGTGGGACAAATCTGTTCTGCGACCTGGTTTGAACAGAAATGCCAGCTTCCAAGGCAAAGGTCTGACTGATGTGGAGTATAGAGACCTTCCAAATGGAGCACCAACTAGCAAAAGTCTGGACTTTTTATGGGCAAAATCTTGCCTGTGGCAAAGGTGCTTGATGATGAGAACAAAGGTGTTTAATTACTTTCTTTTCACCTGGATGTCCCTGCCTGATTGTCTTAGTGGTCTTAAGCTGCTTGGACAACAGACCCTGGGAGGGGGCAAGAGCCTCAGGCAAGGCAAACATTTGCACTTTCTGGGCAATATGATAACCTTCTTTGCAACTCCCTAGACTATCTAGAATGGTAATGAAGGTGCCCTTAGGTGTGGTGTGTAATGGCGGACAGGCAGCCAGAGTTCATCTAGGGGTCATTAAGGCCTATCATTTATACCAAAATTTATATGGAGCAGCCAGGGTAACACTACATAGCACCATAGTTAGTTAACACTATAGTGCTATGTAGTGGATTCTGTCCAGACCACCCAAACCCACTTACTGGAAAGCAGCATCTAGGAATAATAATAATAAAACAACAACAACAATAATAATGATTTGTATTCTGTTTGATACATGCTGTGGTTTACCAGTAAGTGGTGTCTGGGATGTGTGTGTGTGTGTGTGTGTGTGATGGTTCCTATGCTGCCCCTAAAGTAAACTAGGGGCTACAAGGATATTATAAGTACTTAGCAGTAACAAATTTGTAACTGTAGGTTACATATTCTTCACTGCCCAACATGATCCTTGATTTTATTCTTTGTATCACCACTGTAGCAATCAATAAATAAGTAAAATGAATACATAAATACACAAATGAATGCCATTTGCTTTGTTCATATATCAAGCCAGAGATAAAAGCCTAGTTTCATTTTTTTTTAAATAATTATTTTTATTATCTATTGAATATACATAAAATAAAGATAATTACAAGCTTAATGACTTTACATCTTATCTCTTGTACATTATACTCTTCAATATACTTCTCCAAACCGAAGTAACCCATAAAATAAAGCCAAACCCATTACTTCCTTCTTTCCCTCTTCCCCTTTAAGCTTCATGTATTATTTCCTTGGTTTTTAACATTACACATCGTCTCTTAATCTGTACCTCTGGCTGTACCAACAAATCTGTTTGTATATTCACAGTCCTCAAGACAAGTATATCATAATCAAGATAGAAATTATCCGATCATATATTCATTTTTTTAAAATGTAACTATAGGTACCAGATTATTTAACCATACTGACATGGAACTTGGGTTGCCATTTCTTCCCCCTCCTTGATATGTTCTTCATTTATACCTATTGGATTTGGCTGAATGTGATGGATGAAAATTTTGTTACAAATATGTAAGAATTTACCAAAATGAACAGATAACATCTGCTTATGAAAGCAAATTCTTGTAATTTTAAAAATTAGAATGTGACTGAAAGCACAAATGGCACATTTCTGACTACTGGTACATTCTGGGAAATTTTTTAAAAAAAATTCAAAAGGGATTTTTAAAAAAAGAGAGAGAGAGAGAGATAGTTGGAAAGAGAGAGAGAGAGAAGGTTTTTTTTTTTTTCAATTCCACATGCTAGGGAGTACAAATATAATAAAGAATATTTAATAATAAAAAGCAGCATGTCATTAGATGTAACCCATTTTTACAGTTGTTATAGTTTTAGTTGTTGTGTGCCTTCATTTCCTCCCCGGCATATAGTGAACCTAAGATGAACCTATCACAGAACATTCTTGGCAAGATTTGTTTAGAGGAAAGTTTTGGTCACTCTCTTGAACACATTCCAATTTGTCAATAGCTTTCTTGAATTGTGGTGTCCAAAACTGGACACAGCATTCCAGGAGAGATGTGACCAAAGCTGAATAGAGTGATGCTATTGCTTCCCTCATTCTAGACACTATACTTTTATTGATGCAGGCTAGAATTGCATTGGCTTTTTTAGCTGCCACATCACACTGTTTGGTCATGTTCAGCTTGTGGTCTAGTAGGATTCCTAGTTCCCTTTCACATATACTATTGTCAAGCAAGATACCACCTATCCTAAATCTGTGCATATCATTTTTTCTTACCTATATGTAGTATCCTACATTTCTCCCTGTTGAAATTCATTTTGTTAATTTTGGCCCACCTCTTCACTATCTTACGGTCATTTTCAATTTTCATCCTGTCATCTAGAGTATTAATTCATTTGCTTTCATTTGCAAATTTGATAAACATGCTCTCTACTATATCATCCCAGTGATTGATAAAGAGGCTGAATAGTCCTGGGCCTAGGACAGAACCCTGCGGCAACACACTAGTCACTTCTCCCAGGTTGAAGAGCTATGAAAGAAAGAAAGAAAGAAAGAAAGAGAGAGAGAGAGAGAGAGAGAGAGAGAGGGGGCGTGTTACAGACCGCCATTAAAGTACGCGTAGAGTGCATACTAGGGTTAGGAAGGGGTGCTGCTTCCGCACCCCCCTAACCCTAATACGCGCTCCACGCGCACAAAATGGTGGCGGCTGTTCCACACGGCCGCCACCATGATGGCATCACGAATGTGCCGCCTCCAAACGAGGCGGCGCTGATGTGACGCCATCGCTACGTGCGAGGGCGCTTAACGTGCCCTTTCCACAGAGCAGGAAGGAGCTCCGAAATGGAGCTCCTTCCTGGTTTGCGTCGCTGTGCGCAGCCTTCAGACAGCTGCGCCCAGTTACACAATGGAGAAAGGGGCCAAGCGGCCCTTTTCTCCTCCTTTCTGCCAGCGCGGGGTGTCCTTGGGGCTTGAAGCCCCAAGGACACCCCTTTCCACGCTGCGGGGAAGCGGCCTTTTGCTGCTTCCCCGCGGCTCGGAAAGTGGCAGATTGGGGCCTCAGCGGCTGCCGTTCTAGCCACTGAGGCCCCGATACACCGGGGAAAGGTGCCTGTAATGCACCAAAGAAAGAAAGGGAGAGGGAGAGAGCAGATTAGTCTGGCATAACTTGTTTTTGAGAAACCTATGTTGACTTTTTGTGATTATGGCATTCCTTTCTAAGTGTTTATAGACTGTCTCTTTAATGATCTGCTCTAGAATCTCTCCTGGTATTAATGCCAAGCTAGCTGGGTGGTAATTATTTGGGTCCTCTTTTTTCCCTTTTTGAACATGGGGTCAACACTTCCCTTCCTCCACTCAGCTGGGACTTCTCATGTTTTCAAGGAATTTTCAAATATTATTGCAGGTAGTTCTGAGATTATATCTGCCAATCCTTTTAATACTCTTGCATGAATTTCATCTTTACTTGGAGACATGAATTAATTTAGAGTAGCTGGTTATTCCTGTACTACTCCTTTACCTAGTCTATGCTACATTTCCTTTTTGCATAATCTGCTCCATTTCCCACAGGTTGAGCACTGTTCTCTTTTTGGAGACGCGGCAAATACGTTGCTGAGTAGTTCTGCCTTTTCTCTGTTCTTTGTTTGCATTTTGTCATTTTCTGCAGACAGTGGCCTTCATATTTCCTTTTTTTTCCTTTTGCTACAAACATAACGAAAAACAAAAACATAAAAACATTTTTCCAACCTCTAGTAAGCCTGAAGTCATTCTGCACTTTAGCTTTTCTGACTTTCTCCCTATACATGCTGACTATTTCTTTGAATTTCTCTTTGTTGATCCCCCTACCGCTTTCTACTGGGAGCCACTTTATTTTTCCCATCTGTTTAACCCCATAGTTTTAGCTCAGTTGAAAGTTCTTTAGACAACCATTTTGGTTTCTTTAGACATCCTCTCCCATTTTTCCTCCTAACTGGAACTGTTTAAAATTCTGCCTCCAATATCTCACTTTAACTCCTTTCCTTTCCTCTTTTTTTTTTTAGCTTTCCTGATCACATCCTTTCTTAAAGTTTAGAATGCATGTCTAACTTGCCTTTCCCTTTCCACTGTATAACTAATTCCAGGAGAACATAGTCACTCCCACCTAAGGATCCTGGCATTTCCATCTCATTAACTAAACCATCCCTGCTTTTTAGGATCAGATCTAAAGTAGTTAATCCTCTTGTTCCCTGTCCTCCTTCTGCAAGGCAAGTGAGGAATTTGTTGGACGTTAAATTTTTAGCAGAATTTAGCTTCCAACAAATATAAGGATAATTTAAATCCCCTATTACTACTACATCTCCCCTTTCTGAATGTGTGGTCATCTGTTCCAGGAAGGCACTATCCAACCCCTCAGTATGGTTTTGGGTCTGTAGCAGACCTCCACAGTGATATTACTATTCTTTCTTTCCCTCTTAACTTTTATCCAGATGTTCTTATCCTGGCCCCCAGGATTTAAATCATTGATCTCTTCACAGGTGCAAACATCCTTGACATATAATGCTAGTTCTCCTCCTTTCCTATTTCCTCTATTTCTCTGAAAAAGGTTATACCCATCTGTTATTCCATTCCATTCATGAGATTCCTCCCACCAGATTTCAGTTATACTTATTATATCATATTTGCTTTGCTCTGTTCAAGCTAATTTCCCATGCTCTATACACTGATGCAGAGACATTTCAGAACATGAGTCACCCCCAGCTGCTTATTTGCCCCCCCAACTGTTCAGGGCTTTGCCTGTTTTTTCTATAATGTTTAGGCTATTATCTCCAGTACTTGATGAACTCTTGCCCTCAGGAATACTGTTGTGATCTAAGGGGTGAAACAGATGGCCCTGATGGGGCTGCTTGGAACCACTGCAATTAAGACTAGATTCAGGCCATGGCAAACAGATCTGCACACCCAGTCCAGCCAACTTCTGCCCCAACTAGGAACTGAAAAAAAACCTGTTCTTATTTGGGCAGAGAAAAGCCACTCTTTTGCCTCTGGCTAGCTTTTTGCCAGCTCCTGGGCACATGCCATCTAAACATCACTCCCAGGTTGACCCAAGACACTTGGCATGTAATTGCTGGCACATTGTCTTGGTGACTTGGAGACATGGCACATGTAAACACCACACCCCCAAACTGGCATCAAGCTAGCTGAAGCTGCCAGTTTGTTCCAGATGTAAGCCAATCTGACCTGCCTTCAGAGGTTTACTGGGTTCCAAACTGAAGCTGATCCGGGGGCACATCCCTAGTTTTCCAGGGATATAATCTTATAATCTATGGACTCAATATTGTCCTAGAATAGGGGCTGGAATCATGTAGCCTTCTGATGTTTTAGGACTGCTACTTCCAGCATATCTAGCCAGTATAACCAGTGGGGAGAGATACTGGGAGCTTCAGTCCAGTAGCATCTGAGGGGGGGGGGGGCCACATGATTTCCACTTCCACAGTAGAATACGAATATGAATATGAATATGCCCAAAGTCCCCTGAACATTTGTCTTGTCTTGTCTGATCTTTCTTTCTTTCTTTCTTTCTTTCTTTCTTTCTTTCTTTCTTTCTTTTCCTCCTCCTTCTTGTCCTCCTCCTTTTTTGGCAAGAGAAGATTGCCATGACTGGACAGTTTTGATCTTCTCATTTATAACTTCTGATAAGTTTTTGCAAGGCTCACATTTCTAGGGACACCGTTTACAAACCACTGTTCAGTGACTCTAAGAATTATTTCTAGTGAATACACACTACAGCTACTGAAATACAGTACATTGGAACAGGGAAACAGATTCATTAGGCTCCCTTCCTTACAAGATGTATGGTCTAGTAAGTTACATAAGGCAATTTTGAAGTAAGTCTTCTTTGTTACGAAACCTTACAAGTTGCAGATTTAAAGGGAAAAAAAGAAGGGAGTAAAATTTAGAAGAAGAAAAAGGAAGAACTATATATTTCAGAGACAACTAGATCAGTGACCATTTCTGAAAGATGTTTCATCATTTTCCCCCAAAGCCAAAAGGCCTGAGGATTACAGAACACAAATATTCATTTTGGAGAAAATCATCTGAAGCATTAAAAGTACAAATTGGATTGGAAAAAGCCCACTTTCTTTGCATTGTATTTTAATGTTGACAGACAATAAAGATTTTCAGACCAGCATTTAAGCGCTGGTAAAACATTGCTAAAACATTTAGGAAGCATGTGTGTCTGAAAGCCCGACATGCTTCCTAAATGTCAGGGAATTGTTGGCTCACCTCCAGCGTTCCTGAATCATTCAGGTAGCAGCCATTTCCTATGAACGGAAACTTTCTGTTAATAGGAAATTGCTGCTATGTGAATGATTCCGGGAAGCTGGAGGCAAGCGGATGATTCCCTGATGTTTAAGAAGTGCATCAGGCTTTCAGACACACACACTACTTAAAAATGTTAATGGTATTTTACCAGTGCTTACCCCATGGTAAGTGCGGGTCTGAAAATCTTCAATAACAAATGGGACCAAATCAGATCAACAAGTGGTAGGACAGAGACATTTTTACTAAAAGAAATACATTTACTTTAGTACCCGTATTTTCCGGCGTATAAGACGACTGGGCATATAAGATGACCCCCTAGTTTTCCAGTTAAAATATAGAGTTTGAGATATACTCACCGTATAAGACTACCCCTCTTCCAACGCACACCAAATAAAAATTAAAAAAACATCAGATTTTATTTCAGTATGGCAATTTTAATTCAAATGCTTATGACATGCAGATACTTAGCAGGAAAACTTGTTGTATACAAAGCCTGCTTGGATTGATCAGCTCTCCCTGTCTGACCAGCCCTCCCTGTCTCCAACACTATCAGAGTGGCATTGCAAACACGGCTCTTTTTTCCACACCTCGGGCGTCCCGGATGCCTGCAGCTTGCTCTGCCCTTCAGTTACATATGTGGCGACCGCAGATTCTCCAGTCTGGCTCAGAAGTTTCAGCACCTGCCCTATAAGACGACACCTGGCATATAAGATGACCCCCAACTTTTGAGAAGATTTTCCTGGTTTAAAAAGTAGTCTTATACGTCTGAAAATGCAGTATATGTTTCATTAAGGAAATGGAGGTCCCACAGACTGTAGCTATCATTTTTGTGGCTGAAAAAGAACAAAACAGGAAATGCCACAAACTAAATTCACACTATGGCTATTCTGAGAGTGTTGTCAAAAAAAGAAAGAAAAAGGAGTGGGTGGACAATAAGAATTGGCTGAAGGGTTTCATTAAATTGTGAACATTTGCCTCATTAATGTTGTAATTCTGGTCCAATTTTAATGCTGCTTTCAACACTCATTAACCCTGCTGCATTCTATAATGCACTTACTGTGAAGAGAGAGAAAGAAATAGCTTTAGAAACATTCCTGTACAATTATTACAAAAGTTTTGTGCTCATTTGGCTGAAGGCTTTGACATTCGGTGTTCTTGGACATCTCACCAACATGTTTTCACTGACTTGCATTTGAAACCAGTTTTCT
This sequence comes from Sceloporus undulatus, assembly GCF_019175285.1. Taxonomy (NCBI): domain Eukaryota; kingdom Metazoa; phylum Chordata; class Lepidosauria; order Squamata; family Phrynosomatidae; genus Sceloporus; species Sceloporus undulatus. The sequence goes on along the minus strand of NW_024803212.1, from coordinate 3,235 downwards.
ATAAGTAGCCATTCTTCCAATCCCACTCATCCCCTTTATGTCTTGAGTAAGCTCTGTGCATCGATATATCTTGGTCATCCAGTTGAAATACTTCAGACCTCTGAGCAAGGAACCAAACCCAAGGTAGGGATTTGTAGGGAAGTTGAGGAATCTGTTTTCCTTCCAACATCCCATGGGCCTCTCTGAATCCACATTTCCTGAACTGTGTCTAGACTGGGTATGGTTTTGCACTTTGGAATCATTTGGATAATGGTCAATGGTATCATAATGACATGGTATCTTTCCTTTTGCCACACACAGATGAAAATTTATTTGAGTATCTAAGGGGCAGATAACACTGGATCTGAGCTCAGGAGTTGGCTGTTGAAAAAAAAAAAAGCCATTTGGCTATCTTTGATCTAAATCTAAAGCATGTTCAACACAGAATAGCACACACATCCATGGATTTTTCCACAGCTGACATGGAATGGCAGCCCCCTGGAATTCTCTTTGCAAAGAGCCTGGCTGATGATTTTCTATTCTACCTGGAGGTCATTATTAGCTAGTTAGTGCTCTTTGATTATCTGACAGGTGGCTATAAACCTTGATGAATGCCCCCTGCCAGCAAAGCAAAATGTGACCTCCCTCCCCAAAAAGTTGGTGAATCTTAATAACATAGATTATTTGATTGATGCATACGATGCCATTTAATTACAGGAATAAATGAGGAAGAGGAAAATTGTCACTTCCCCATTTATTATCCCATAATTAGATTGCATCTAATCAGATCCTCTGATTGGCTAACAGGCTTCTACAAGTAATTTACTATAGTTCACCATTGCAGCAAGATAAAGAGGAAGCATAAATTATCATAAAATTCCAGGACAAGGCCAAAGTTAAAAGTTAAAAAACAAGGAACACCACCACAGTAAACTGTCTTGCATCTTTTATCTGTCAGGTGTGTAATTTATTGCAGCAAATGAAATACTTTTGCTGTACAATGACAGAGTGCTTTTTCAGTAGCTGATATTTATGCATATGCTATTTTGGAGAGCAGCATAGATCAATACTGTAGTAGAGAGCCAAACATTTGTCTTAGTTTAGGCCTGTATATAATACATTCTGCATACTTTGCTTAACATCAAAATGCAATAAATAGACCCAATGGATGATGTTAGGGCTGCATCTCAGGGCTTATTACATCTTAATTGTGGCTTCTTAAGGGTGAGTACAAAATTTAAGTATATATTAAAATTGGTTAGATTTTGCCAAACTGGCTTGATTGGTTTTTCCTTGATGCTGTTTTTTGCCTGGGAACAGCTGCTAGTTTTCAAGAGACTTGATGGATGTATCACTGATGGAGCCACTGTAGTTATTGACCATGTTCATGTATTTTCACATTTTTCCTGTCCTGGTATGGTTGTGTTCTAACAGGTTTTGCAGGGTTGTTTCCAAAAATTATAATATCTCTTGGAGGATGAACAAAGGCCATACCTGGAAAGAAAAGGATTTATATGATGAGACGTACATCTCAACAAGAGAGAAAATGTTCATTTCCCCTTCTTTTGGATAGGACCCAGAAGTTTGAGGCAGTAAATGTATGCCATTTCTCTTTCTTCTGTTGCCTCTTTAGTAAAACATCCAAACTGCCCCTCAGAAAGGCAATATTGCTTATCAACATGAGAGATATTAATGTCCTGCTTATTCACAATTCAAAAAATGCATCTTCATGTTCTCAAAAATTAGATTTCATAGATTGAATTCCAATTGTTTCTTAGCTTTAGATTTTCACACTTTCACCTGTGAAGAATGTCATGGTTTAAAGTGCTTTTTTGTACACATATAACTATTACCTTGGAAGGAAAAAATATAGATATCAGTGCTTTACAGCAAGGAATTAGGTTCCATGCAAATAAATATAGTTGTGGGAGCAGGACTCCAAAATATTTGGTATATAATCAGCAAAGTAATAGGAAACCTCAGTTTAAAGAGATAAGAGTGGGGGCACTATGTCTGTTTTTCAGGTGTGAGAAGGATATAAAGAATATTGTATTCATAGATTTTGCCTTCCTTGATGAGAAATATCTTGACATGTTCAGATACCCTGATAAAAAACAAAAACAAAAACAAAAAACTGTACCTTTTTGGTTGTATTATTCAGGGGGGATACTTTGTGAAAAAGGATACCTTTTTCACAAAGCACTTTCTGCAAAACAATGGCCTGTTACAGACTGCCAAAATAAAGCTGCTTCGGGTCTCTTTGGAGGTATGCTATTTAAATGATGCATGCATCCTAAGAATCCGGAAGCTGCACCAAAGTCGCACTTCAGTGCTTAGGAATGGAGTGTGGCTTTGGCGCGACCTCCGGACTCTTAGGACTCATGCATCATTTAAATAGCATACCTCCAAAGAGACCCGAAGCAGCTTTATTTTGGCAGTCTGTAACAGGCCAATATATTTTTAAAAAAACATTCCCCACCTATTTTCCCTTTATGCAAAGTTTGTTTACTTTTCACCAAAACTAAACCAAACAATGTTATTTCCCATTCCTACTTTCTCAGTATTGTGAGGATGAAAAGAGGAGAAACTAAGCCATGCATGTTGCCTTGAGTCCACTAGAGGAAAAGCAGGATACAGTCCAACTAAATGTAACTGAAAACAACAACAACAAACCCAGATCCACTGCCTCGCACAAAACAAACACACATCATAAATGTTCTCATGTTTCTTCAAACCCTATTTGAAAGGGGAATTGATGGACTCTTTATTCTCAAGAATACATGAAGGCTTGTATAAATGGACACAATACACTACTATGACACTCACACTCCATCTTAAAGGGGGGGTATGTTGTTACTGATAATCTTTTAGTTTCAGCAGTTATTATTCAGCCTAGCTGTTTTGGTGAATTTCAGAGTGATGGCACAAACAGTTTTTGATGGTTGAAATCATATTTATAGAGTAGTGAGCAAAATGAAGGGATACAAAACCTCCCCACCATTTCAGCCTTTCCCCTCCCTCTCATTTGAAACAGAATGTCCTGTGGAAGCAAGCTATATTTTGATATAGCTCATGCCCAGATCCAGAGTATTAGGATAGATATACAAATATATACAGTATGCTCAGAGATATCCCTAGGAGTGTGAAGGAGTGCGGACTACACTGGGTGACACCTCACAGAAGATGAACACCCAATGGGGCAGTTGCTTTCATCCATCTCAATATGGATTCTCCATAAGCCAGGGTGCCTCTGCCA
>NW_024803211.1:10197-11133 GCF_019175285.1 Sceloporus undulatus | reverse complement strand
GGAGATGGGCTGCCATCCAATTGGTTTAACCCCAGAGAGTCAGCAACTAGTGAGGTCTTAAGCCAGGAGCAGTCAATAATAATTCCTCCTCAGAGGTACGATGGCCCTTAGCCAGGCACAAAAGTAAGGCAAGTGACCATGAAGCAGATCCTCTTCAGCAAAAAGAGCAGCTCTAGCCAAGCAAGGAACAAGACCAGTGTCCATTTAAAAACGTTTCCTCAGAGATAGGAGGTGCAAAGTGCATCAGCAAGGCGGGCATCATTTTAAAGTTTCTCCTTAGGAGGTCAAAGGGACTTTACCAAGCACACCAGAGAAAGTAATTATTGGAGAAGTTAGAGTACAGTTGCCCCTCCGTTTTTTGGGGGGATCTGTTCCCCCCTCCGCTCCCCCTCCCCCAAAATGGAAATGCGCGCCATTGACTTGAATGTGGGCACACTCCTGTGGGTGGCTGCTAGTGCGGATCATGGGCGCATGGCCCATTATTTCCCCCTCCATTTCCCACTCATGTATATGCAAGGGACATGGATTTCAAGTCCGTGGAAACAGAGGAGTGACTTTATATGACTTTGTTGTTTCCTGAGGAAAGACTTTGATGGTAAACAAAGCAATGCCTTCTTTACTGGGAGAGGTGGATTGATAGGCGGTAGAGAGTTGGAGCAGCAAATTGAAAGAGTTCTTTGTTAAGATAGAAAGAGGGCAGGCTGGGGTTAGACAAGTGGGGGCTTGGGAAGCGAATCCTTAAAGATGGGATGGTTGTGGACACAAACCAGATTTGACACTAACTTGTCTGGGAGTGAGGCTCTCTTTGGAATTCAAATAAACTGTCAATATCACTGCAATGTTTCCCTGGCTTTTCAAATCTTGGTTCTTTGGTCCTGACACTCACACACTCACTCACTCCCACAATCATTCACACACTCATACACTCACACAGAG
>NW_024803211.1:820-10097 GCF_019175285.1 Sceloporus undulatus | reverse complement strand
GATTTCAAGTCCGTGGAAACAGAGGGGTGACTTTATATGACTTTGTTGTTTCCTGAGGAAAGACTTTGATGGTAAACAAAGCAATGCTTTCTTTACTGGGAGAGGTGGATTGATAGGCGGTAGAGAGTTGGAGCAGCAAATTGAAAGAGTTCTTTGTTAAGATAGAAAGAGGGCAGGCTGGGGTTGGACAAGTGGGGGCTTGGGAAGCGAATCCTTAAAGATGGGATGGTTGTGGACACAAACCAGATTTGACACTAACTCGTCTGGGAGTGAGGCTCTCTTCAGAATTCAAATAAACTGTCAATTTCACTGCAATGTTTTCCTGGCTTTTCAAATCTTGGTTCTTTGGTCCTGACACTCACACACTCACTCACTCCCACAATCATTCACACACTCATACACTCACACAGAGGGCAAGATCCTCCTAGAGGATCCTTCGCCAGAGACATCCACTCTCCTTCCACACACAGACATGCTCCAGTTTCAATCCACAGATATCTACTGGCTTCCATCAGCTGGCTTCTGATGGAGGACTTCACCGGCTCATGTCTGCAAGCCTCCGCTAGTTTCTGCCTTATGACATCCACCAGCTTCTGAATACAGACTCTACCAGTTTCTGTCCCCCAACATCCACCGGTTTCCACCAGGTCCATCAACTGACAACAGCCAGCTTCAGGGTCTGGATCTCCACTGGCCTCGGGCTGCAAACATGCCTCCCTCTTAGCAAGTCCACAAAAACAGTGAACTTGCCTTCTCCTTTGGTCCCAGAGGTGGCCAGCTTCACTTTCGTGGAGTGCCTTTATCCAGCGGCCCACTTGACTCCTCCGCCTGGCATCCACCATGGTCTGTCTGAGCGGCAACCTCCCTTGAGTCTGTGGCTGGGATGGGTCAGTGGAGTCCCAGGAGCATCATGGGTTGCCATGGTGGCATGAGCCACACAGAGACTGTTGACATCGCCATGGCACCAGAGCTCTTTCTGATAGAACTACAATTCCCAGGGTTCCCTAGCACTGAGCCAGGGCAGCTAAAGCGGTCTCAAACTGGATTATTTCTGCAGTATGGATTGGACCTTGAGCATTTTTAATAACAAAGGTCCAAAACACACTGCAGAAATAATCCAGTTTGTGACCACTTTAACTCTCCTGGCTCAGTGCTAGGGAATCCTGGGAACTGTAGTTTGTTGTGGCACTAGAGCTCTTTCTGATAGAGAAGGCTCAATGTCTCACAAAACTACACTTCCCAGGGTTCCCTAGCACTGAGCAAGGGCAGTTAAAGCAGTCTCAAACTGGATTATTTCTCCAGTGTGTCTTGGATCCAACTCAGGCTGCATCTTCATTCCAAAGACAATCCAGTTTTATACCGTTTTAACTGCCATGGCCCAGTGCTATGCTCTGAAATCATGGGATTTGTGCGTTTGTTGTCACAGCAAGTTTGCGGAGAGAAGGTTAACTGTCTCGATAAACTAGACTTCCCCGGATTCCATATCAGTGAGCCCGGGCCCGTGAAAGGCTGGTGTCAACTGATTATTTCTGCGTGAAGTTGCAGCCTTAACACGTTTCTATTGTCACACAGTTCCTGAGTTTGTTCCAATAGGAGCCACTTGAACTGCCACGGGCCCATCTACAGAATCCCTGGGATTTGTAGTTTGGATCAGCGCCCCCCCCCACATTATTTGGGTAGGAAGGCCAAAAGACCTTTAAAACTACAATCCTAGGATTCCAGTAGGATGGAGCAGCAGCTCTTAAAGTGGTGTCAACTGCATTAATTCTAAAGTGTAGATGCACCAACGGCCAGGGCGGGAAGGAGTGTGAGGCGGCGTGAATCATAATGTTGTGTATATGCTGTTATTTCAACCCATGGAACATACTCCTTCCTCCGAGTGTAGTGGAGTCTCCCTTCCTCTTCCCCTCCTTTTCTTCTTTCTCCTTCTCTTTTTCTCCTCCCCATCTTTCTTCTCTGCCGCCGCTGTTGTTGGTGTGCCTTCAAGCTCCTTTCTGACTTATCGGTGAAGAGAGGGAGTAGTCTTATTACAGTTAGTTATCCCAAACACTCTATTTTTAAGTTGTTAAAGTTGGGGGTGTTCTTACGCCCAGTCGTCTTAAGCGGAATATATGGTAGTATAAAACCCAGCCTTGGCATTTTATTTTATTTATTTTATTTTTAAATTATTCAACCTCAGCCTTGTTTTATTTTATTTTATTTTATTTTTGTGATTAAATAAAACAAAGTGTTCTCCTTTGACCCTGTCTAAGACACATGCATTTATATTAACATTTTTTTAAAAAAACTCATATTTTTTGAGGCGGTCCCTCCATTTTACAACATTGTGTCCCACATTTGTACCTCTGTCCTACATTTGTCCTTACATTTTTCCCAGTTTGGGAGCTTCCTGATTTATGGCAACTCCTTATTACGTAAATGTGGAAGTGTTGTTTTTGCCATAGCCTTAGGTCAGATACACAAGATTAAACACGGGCCCTGGCTTAATGGTTCCATCTCCATTGCCTCTTTCTGTTTAAAACGGCATTTGGCACTTCCACACTGGGATGTGGTTCCACCAATCCCTGGTGGATAACAAAAATCCATTCCAAGAAACAATAAGAAGTCTCATTAAATACAATGGATAGTTAAATGTGGCCTCCTTTATATTAAAATGGCAAAATCAGTTCCAAAATGCTTTTTGGAATTTATCTATTTTAAAATATTGGCAGGTGTGGATGCTTGAATCTGTGGATACAGAATCTATGGTATGGAGGGCTAACTTTAGCTGGCTTACAACAACTTTCTGGGGTATTGTGCAGTAATTTTTACTCTCATTTAATTTCCACTGAGGATTCCATTATTATATTTCAGGAAACTATAGTCAAAGTGTTAAAGTGCTTTGGCCAATATGCTTACATAGTACACATTAGGATCCTTTGTTTTGGTGCAAACGTTCTCTTTTCTTGCTTTGATCTCTGTTGAATCTAAGAGTTTATCACAACAAGAAGCTGGGAGTTTATCCCATGAATATCCTGCAAACAACATTAATTAGCTAAACAATTCCTACATGACGTCGCACAAAACCCACCATTGAAGTGGTCCCAAAGGAGCATTTAACGTGCATCTTTGACCTCAGGATTTCATGGACAATGCATTTCTTATATAACTTTATCTGCGCAAATTGCTTGTGATAATCCTTCCCGCAATTACTTGCCATTTTGGCTTTCTACTTCCGGGATGCTTTAAATGTGCTTTACTCTCCTTTAATGCTGCAATTTAGCCCCAGGTGATAAACTCCTAAAACCCAGAAATACTAGCTGGGCTTTGGCAAAATTCAGGTTGTCTAATCATGGATGATCTGCACAGATTGGATGTAAAAATTATCTTTCCTCACCTAGTATTAGACATACTATTTAGATGCTAGATATTTACGCTAATGTTTTCTTAATCATTCTTGCCAAGGAAAAAACCCCAGCAAGTGGCCCTCATAAATCTAAATGACTTGAAAGGCGCACAAAACACGCAAATAATCTGATGTTGGTCTTATGTACACTAATGGCCTAAATTCTGTTGGTACGTCTTGACTATCAATGGGATTAATGTGTGTTGACTAAACATTCACCCAGGTTGATGGGTCTACTTTAGTTGGGGATAAGCAAACTGGATTCCAGACCTACCTGATCTTTCTAGCAGGGGCTAGGCAGCAGTGCCCTCCAGATGTTTTTTTTAAGCTGACTTCTCACCATCCTTCTCTTCTGTCTAGGAGCCTGATGAGCACTGGGACATGTGGGTTAAGAATTTGATGGAGCCGTTAGTCCAAAAACACTGGCGGGTCACAGTTGGCCCAACCTTTCCTTTATAACTTGTATATAACATGCATTCCACCTTACGAACCAAACAGAGGAGTGTCAGATCTATAAGCCTCCTAGACTCTGAGGAGAAACTCCATTTAAACTTTATGGCCAATTTCAAAAGTGCTGCTAACTAGGTTCAAAATAATATCATTCCATGGGTTTAGGATAAAAAAAAGTCTATGGCCTCCATATGAAAGAGGGGAGAAGGCCACCAGATGTTTTGGTACTACAAAGAGTACTTAAATCTTTGGCCACTGGCTGTCTTTTCTTTATCTCCTCGGAGTCACATTTAGTGGGAACATAGGGCCTTCTGGTTGGACTGTTCGCAGGGCACTATCTTCACAGAATAGCATCTTCTTTTTATCCTTCCCTAGACAGGTGGAGGCAACCATTGTTTTGGCCGGCCTCCTTTGAGGTCTGATTGCTCATGGGAGGGCGCTGTCTTGCATCATGTGATGTATTTTTTTCTTTTCCACGGCCATGCTTTTATTTATGGCGCAGTTTATTTATATTCTTATTTATGATGTGTACCTTCGCTACACCTCTTTTAATTAGCTATACCTCTGGGCAGGGACAAAAGGTTGGGTATAAATAAATAATAGCGGCGCATATTGACGGGGGTAATCAAACACCTCTAGACTGGCAGGTTTAGGATGACTGAGGGGGTGTTCTCCACTGGGTTATACACTGGTTTCACTCGATCCAAGGTTGTTTAGGGTTCCTACTGAAACCCGAATTACTCTTAGAATAGTTCTAGATTAATCTGATATCGTTTCACTACGATTTCGACTCTGATTTGGTTATTAATTTACATCCAGGTTAGAGGCTTTATAACCAGCGTAAAAAAAATCGAAGGTCACACCTAGTATTTTTCCTGATGGGATAGGATTCGGAATATTTACTAGGACCGATTCAGCCTCTGATCGGGTTAACTGGATGGAGGACCGGAGCACAAATGGCCTGGCCTCGTGGAGTCGCCCTTTCTTTGTTCCACATCGTCATCGCCGTCGCTCTTTGCCTCCCTTTGTCCCTTTGTCGCGAGTTTGCGATAAGAGAGAGGAGGCAACAGAGCTCCTCCTATTTTTTACTGCAAGACCTATCCCTGCTTCATTGGCTTAAAGACAGCCCTGGGAGCAATCTTCCCCAAAGATTCTCTCCCCGTGGGGACCGGCAAAGTGAATTTGGGGACCCGCATGCGTCTTTCGAGAGGGAAATTTGAGCTGGGTTTTTCAGGACATATCCCATGCTTCATGTTAAAAGACAGCCCTGGGAGCAATCTTCCAAGATTCCTCCCCATACGACAGGCAAAGCGAAAGCTGGGCATAACGAGCTCTTTCCAGCTGAACTATGGATGGGTGTTTTGCAGGACCTATCCTGCTTCGTGGCTTAAAAGACAGCAATGGGAGCAATCTTCCCCAACGATTCTTCTCCCCATGGGAAGCAAAGCGTCTTGGGAAACCAAGGCTCTTTCCAGAGGAACTCTTGGATGGGTTTGCCAGGACATATCCCTGCTTCATGCGCTTAAAAGACAGCCTGGGAGCAATCTCTCTCAAAAGATTCTTCCCATGGACAGGCACAACGCGAATTGGGAAACTTGAGGCTCCTTCCCGAGGAACTATTGGATGGTTTTTTGCAGGACATATCCCGCTTCATGGCTTAAAAGACAGCCCTGGGAGCAATCTTCCCCAAGATTCTTTCCCCATATGAAGCCCTCTGCCTTTCCTCCTTGATCTGCTTTGGCGCGGAAAACACAGGCACACACACTATATAGATTCGGTAGGTAGGTGTGTGGTGTGTTTTGTGTGTGTGTCTTATACACACACGTTTATTATGATGCTCTCACACACATGCATATATCTATTCTGGGAATTATGGAACTGTTGTGTTTGTGAGAATTTATCCTCCTCTGCCAGGAGAGTGCTTTGGTGCCATAATAAAATTACCATTCCCAGGAATTCCCTTAGCCTGAGTTATGGCAGTTAATATGGGGGAGACACAGAGAGGACGAATAATAGCGCCTCCTGATTGGCTCTTTATTAAAAAAACGCAAAAAAAAAAATTATAACGAAATTTAAAAACGGCAAGGTAGTGGGAACGCAGGGTATAGGCTACATCGGTGTATGTTACTCCGAATTAATTGACGTCATGGTGACTTCCTTTGATTGACAGCCGAAACAAGTGAATGTGCACGAACATGTAACTAAACGGTTTAAATATAACTGATTCATCCTTGAATGGGAATGCTGAAAACAGGGTCACTTACGCGAATATTAAATAAAAACGTTCCATCCATGGGAACGATACAAATAAAGCTATTTGAAAAGCGGCTAACCCTCCGCTTTATTTGAATCGCTTTTTTAAAATGAACCGCTTGTATTTAAATTGTTTTTTTAAATCGCCAAGTGGGAACACCCCCTGCGGCTCTGAGATCCTCCGTTGGGCTGCAAGACATCAGATCTGGGCTTATGGTGTGGTACATGCCTTCGTTAACATCCCCTTGGACTACTGAATGCATGTACCTGGGACTGTCCTTTGATCGCGCGTTTGGAAATCGAAGGCTTTCATTGCCAGCCTCCATACTTTTCTGTGGGGTTTTTTGGGCTGTGTGGTTGCAGCCCAAAAAACCCACAGAAACCTCCAGTGTTCAGAAACTTCAGCGGTCGAAAGAAGCTCTAGCCAGGCGTTAACTGGGGCAGATTATAGAGACCACACCACTGTCCTGTTGAAACAGCTCCACTAAGCTCCCAATTTCCTTCTGGGGCCAATTCCAAGTGCTAGTTATTGACCTATACAGTCCTAACATAGCTGAAGTCCTGCTGTTTGGCAGGACGTATCTCCCTGGGATGAGCTGTCTGGGGCTCTGAGTTCATCAGGGAGATGCCCTTCTCTCAGTCCACCATCATCAACAAGCAGAGTTGGTGAGACACAAGAGAGAGGGCCTTCTAAACTGGCCTGCCCTAAACTCTGGAACTGTTTTTGGGGGGGGGGGTTCTGTTTTCAATTGCTTTTAACTCGTGAGCTGCTTTTGAGTCCCAATTGGGGGGGGGAAGCTGGATATACATAAATTGTTGTTTTGTTCTTATTGATGGCTGCTAGGAGAGCCCCATTCTATTAAGCCCCCCCCCCCCCTCACGCCTGTTTTCGCTTTTCCTTCAACCCACTGCGGCGCCTGGGATTAAAACAAACCTGATTCCTTCACTTCAACTCGATTTGATTTTCATGGGGACATCAGGGACCATTGTTTGAAACTCTAAGAGTCGCAGGAGAGTGGGGATGATGAAACTGGGAGAATCAGAATTCCCTTTCCCTCGGGAGAAGCAGACCAAGGTGAGCAAGAAAACCCCTCTGGAATAATCAAGGTCGGCCCGGGCTGAGAGGATGAAATGACCCAAGATGGCTTTTACCAAACTGGTAAACGACACTCTCTCTAGAGTGATCATAAACAGAAAGGACATGCATGATTACTATTAGTCAGAAGGTTTTCAAAAACAATAAGTTATGCCAGACTAATCTCCTTTTTTTGATCGCACAAACTTGGTAGATGAAGAAAAATGCTTGTGGACATATGTCTCTTGATTTCCCGTAGGCCCTTCTGCAGTTCTCCATTATATCCTTGGAAAAAGGTGTCGTACCGTGGGGGGCCCTTGTATTCGCTGGGGTTGGTTTGGTTCAGGGACCCCCCATGGATAACAAAATCCATGATGCTCACGGTCCCATTAAATATAATGGAAAAAGGGAAATGGCTTTTATTTTTTGTCTCTAATATAAATGGATAATCAAGGTTTGCTATTTGGAATGCCCATACTTTCAAAAAAAAATATTTTCACGCCGGGATGCTTGAATCCGTGGATACAACATCTATGGATAGGCGGGCCGACTGTAAAAAGTAGGCTGACAATTTTGATCAGTAAGTGGCATTGTAATTGACGACTGACCAACTCCAAGGGAAATCAAACAAAGGCTCATTCTGGAGAGAAGTGACTAGTGTTTGGGTTGACACAGGATTCTTGTCCTAGCCCACTGCTATCAACATCTTATCAGTACTTGGATGAAGGCATAGAGCGGCATGTTGTCAAGGTGCAGATTTGCACCCAATTAGGAGGGGTGGTTAGGCTGCTATCCCAGCGGCGAGGATCAAATTAAAAAATGACCTGCATAGATCAGAGCTTGGCCAAAACTAACACAATGATTTCACACTAGATGGCCAATACAAAATAAATAGATACATGATAGGAAGCAGAAGACGGAGGAGTTTTATTAGGCCAAAACTAGCTAAGTGCTGGGTTGGCACAGATCATGACGCTATTCTATCAAAGTTGGAGTCACCTGAGAAGAAAGGGGTGAAAAGTTCCTTCATACAAATACACACCTAATCAAAAGCACATCAGACAGATGGCCTTCCCGCCTCGTTTAGAAGAAACCTCCAAAGGAGACTCTCATCACCTTCGAGCCACCATATTATGGAAGCTGTAGTATTTGTGCAAGTCAAGGTGACAAACTCAAATTATATATATATAGGTTGAGCCTTCCTTATCAGAATTCCTGACATTCCAAAATTATCCCAAACCGAAAAGATTTTTTCATGGGTAGTTCAGATATGACCACCATTGCTTTCTGATGATTCAGTGACACAAGCTTTGTTCATGCACACAATTATTTAAAATACTGTATAAAATTATCTTAGGCTATGTGTGTTAAGGCTACATTTGAATTGAAAACTGTACCCATATCCAAAGAGATTCATTATTATGTATATGCAAAATGCAGATATTTCCAAAATCCAAAAATATCCCAATCTCAAAACACCTTTTGTCAAAAGTAGCTAGATAAGGGGATGATGCGACCTTTACGCATTATTGGGAATGGGCTTTGATTTTTGCTCTCTTTTCCAGATCTGTGTCCGACTTTGACGCTTGAAGAAAGTGACTGTGAGCTGCCCTGAAGGGGCAGGAACTTAAAGTCCCAAACAGGTGAGACTGGCTAACTTCAGAGTGCTTCTCGTTGCTGGCGATCTTGATATTAAAATCTGTTAAGTCTTGACTGACCTTCCTTGGAACCTCTCTTTGCTTGCATCATGAAGGATACCTGGATGAGTTTCAAATGCGGAATTGATTCCGTTCTTTCAGATTTTTCTTGATTACAAATTGTTCAAACTTATAGATTCCGCTTGTGTCTTTTTACCTTGTTTCACATCTCATTCCCCTTCCCCAAATAACATTTCTCTGTGACATATAGTTGAGAGCAGGATGAAGTGATGAAGAAATGCCACTATCCTCATGTCACATAAGAAAACCAGGGCACCTGTGGCCCAAGGCGAAAAGACTGTTTTCATGCGTGTGGCCAAGAGGGTAAAAGTGATTAATGATGAAGAAAAAACACCACAACCTTTGACGAGGCTTGCAGCCGTTTGTTTTTGCTGAGATGTTGGAGTAAGGGCTAAG
>NW_024803211.1:0-795 GCF_019175285.1 Sceloporus undulatus | reverse complement strand
GAAGGTTAAATGTCTCAGAAAACTAGAATTCCCAGGATTCCATAGCAGTGAGCCAGGGCAGTTAAAGGGGTGTCAAACTGGATTATTTCTGCAGTGCAGTTGCAGCCTAACGCGTTTCTATTTGGCACAAAGCTTCCTGAGCTTTGATTCCAATAGGAGCCACTTGAACTGCCACGGCTCCAGCCATACAGAATCCCTGGGATTTGTAGTTTGGAGCAGCGCCCCCCCCGCATTCTTTGGGTAGAGAAGGCAAAAGACCTTATAAAACTACAAATCCTAGGATTCCAGTAGGATGGAGCAGCAGCTCTTAAAGTGGTGTCAAACTGCATTAATTCTAAAGTGTAGATGCACCAAAAGGAAGGGCGGGAGGAGTTGTTGAGGCGGGTGAAATAATGTTGTGTATGCTGTTATTTCAAACATGGAACACACTCCTTCCTCAGAGTGTAGTGGAGTCTCCCTCCTCTTCCCCTCCTTTTCTTCTTTCTCCTTCTCCTTTTTTCTCCTCCCCCCTCTTTCTTCTCTGCCGCCGCTGTTGTTGTGTGCCTTCAGCTCCTTTCTGACTTATCGTGGAAGAGAGGGGTAGTCTTATACAGTGAGTATATCCCAAACACTCTATTTTAAGTTGTAAAGTTGGGGGTCGTCTTATACGCCCAGTCGTCTTATACGCCGGAATATACGGTATATACAACGCAGCCTTGGCATTTTATTTTATTTTATTTTATTTTTAAATATATTCAACCCAGCCTTGTTTATTTTATTTTATTTTATTTTTGTGATTAAATAACAAAGTGTTCT
>NW_024803210.1:0-11179 GCF_019175285.1 Sceloporus undulatus | reverse complement strand
GATGCCTCTCTAGGAATCTCTAGGTCCTCCAGTGCAACTCTGCCAGAAGTTGATCATAGAGTTGTGCTGGAGGACCTAGAAGTTCCTAGACAAAGTGCTTCTCTAGACATTTGTAGGTCCTGCAGCACAATTCTATTATCAACATCTGGCAGTTGTTGACCATAGAGTTGCACTGGAGGACCTGGGGATTCCTAGAGAGGAAAAGAGTGGTCGTTTTTAATTTGCTTTTTCCCCACATTCACGGGGGTCTTTCACCCCTAACCCCAGTGAAGGTGGAGGGACCGCTGTATTGTTATGATTATTGTTATCTTGTTGTGATTAAGAGTCTTCTCCTCCCTCTTTTCCACCAGGAGAAGATGCCTGGCACGTTGCCGGCACTGCCAACCACTCTTCCTGATGCGGCTCTTCTGTGTCCTGAACTCAGGGCTTCTCCCAATCGAATCAGAGGCAAAGCTGAGAAAGAGGAGCTGCCAGTGTTGGTGCCGGAGATCTCTCTGAAACCCCCTTTGGGTGGTAAATATGGCTCTCGAAGGGGAAGCAGAGGGTGGCTAGATCAGAGCCTGGCGCAGAGGTTTTGCTGCTTTCTGTCTAAATCTTTGATAGTCTCCCCAAAATGCCCAGGGAGGGTGGAAGTCTCCCAGTTTTAGAAGTATGTTTAATCATATCCAGGCAGGTGTTGTTGTTGTTGTTGTTGCAGTGGTCCCTCCACATTTGCTGGAATTAAGGGTAAAGGACCCTGTGAATGTGGAAAAAATGCAAATAAAAAAACCCCACTATTATTTCTACCTGACACAACAGCTTTCTAGGAATCTCCAGGTCCTCCAGTGCAACGTTTGGTTAAAGTTGACCATAGAGTTGCATTGGAGGAGCTACAAAGGCCTAGTGGAGTGTCCTCGCTAGGAATCTCTAGGTCCTTCAGTGCAACGTTTGGTTAAAGTGATAAAAAGATAGAGATGGAGATGGAAAAAGGGGGCTACAACAATAAAACAAATGGGGTGGGATGGGATAACAGAATGAATTAGTTAGGGGATCGAGGCAGGTGTTGAATTTTAGTAAGTAGAAGCTAGAGTGGGGAAGAGGGAGGGAAAGGGGAGAATATAGAAACTATTAGAAGAAGAATATATATTGTATAATAATCTGTTGTCTGGAAATATAACTGTAGAATTAAAAAAATTATTTTAAAAATCTGCAAAAGGCGAATCCACAAATGTGGAGGCCCGACGGTATATTTCTGTGTATCCCGCTCTTTTCCCAGAACTGGGACACAGAGTGGCTCAAAAGAACAGCACCATAAAAACAGAGAAAAGTGATGCGTTAAAATAGAATTAATAGGTAGGACAGCTGAGTTCCACACACTTATGTTTTGTTGGAGTCTCTACACAGAAGTAGATGTATTAGATGAGCCTTTTTGCAACATCATTCCCTAAAGAGTGGTTACCAATATCCCCAAGTTTCACCCACTTCTCAGGCAGCATTTCAGTTTCTTCCAGGCAAAAATAATAGGAGCATTTTAAGAGACAGAAATTATGTCTGAATAGCGTTTTTGACTTTGTTTTATATTAGTGAACAAGGAGGACTGATAGCTGCTCAAAACAGCCATTCAACCACCAGCACATCCTAGACTTGGAGGTTTTCCTGCCAGTAGCTGTGGATGCATCTCCCCTGTAGAAATAATGCAGTTCAACACCACTTTAAGTGCTGCAGCTCCATCCTATGGAATCCTGGGATTTGTAGTTTTGCAAGATCTTTAGCCTTCTCTGGCAAAGAGTGCTGGTGCCTCACAAAGCTATAAATCCGGGGATTCTGTAGAATAGAACCATGGCAGGTAACATGGGATAAAAGTGTATTATTTCTACAGTATAAATGCACCAAATGGCTTAGAAGAAAGGCATTAGAATGGCAGGAAAATATTTGAGCAAATGCTAGGAGTGCCCAGGGCAGGAAGGCAGAATGGGACCCTCAGACCTGGCATTATATGGGCATTAGACAAATTAGAGGTGCCCGCTGTCCAAGAGTGTAGTCGGGTCCACAATGCCCCCAAAGGTGCCCTCCAAAGTTAAACTTTCTCCACTTTGATGTTTTCTTTGATAATCTCTGCCTCCTCTTTGTTTTTGCTTCTCAGGTCCTAACAATCCAGGGCTTTTGGGCAGCCAGACGCAGCCAAGTGGAGGTAGCGGGATTCGAAACCAAGACTTGCGACTCCCAAAGCACAGACCCAGCCCGGGTAGGCCGAAGCCAGGACTCTGATGTTGCTCTTTTCTGTCTCAAGAATTTTTTAGGGGCAAGAGTGGGGAGAAGATTATGTTTTTAGCTTCTAATTATACATGTATACATGAAGAGGTTTCATGTTTAATTATCATCCCATTTAATAATGTCTGTCCCTTTTGGGGGGTGGCTTCTTCTCCCTCCAATGATCCTGGCTTCTTAACACTCATTCCAATCTTGTCCACCTATTTCATTTGATTATCTTTAAATAAACTTGCTTGTTTCCCTGTCCCTCTCCCCCAAATGCTTTTAATTGCTTGCTACCCACATTTGTTACTGATAAATGCAGTCAAGTTAATCTTGACTTACGACCACCCTATGAATGCAAGACCTCCAAGTCACACTCTCATCTCAGGTCTTGCAAAGTCAGGATAGCTGTGGTTTCCTTGATGGAGCCAATCTTCTTCCAATGCAATCTTCTTCTTTTTCTACTGCCCTCCCACCTTTCCTAGCATTATTGTATTTTCTAATGAATCTTGTCTTCTCATGGTATGGCCAAAGTACAAGTGAGTATAAAGTTTCAGTGTAGTCATCTTGGCTTCAAAGGAAAGTTTGATGACAGGCTTGATTTGCCCTCAAATGGCAGAATGGGGTTGGACTGGATGGCCCTTGTGGTCTCTTCCAACTCTATGATTCTATGATTCAATTCTATGATTCAAACTCATTATTAATAGTCTATGATAACCACACAACTCTCCTCTAGCACCGCTTCTCAAATGAGTTAAGACTTTTGTAAACTGAATCTACTGGTTTGTGTCCTCATCTCAGGAGCAGCAGAAAACAAGTTTGCTCCATCTTCTGCATGACATTTCTTCACATATGATGGCTGTATCATATCGCCTCTCAGTTCTCTTTTCCAAGCGAAACATATCCAGCTCCTTAAGAGGCTCCTTGTAGGGTTTGGTTGTCAGTTCAATCCCAGCCAGGGGCTCAGGTTGACTTCAGCCTTGCATCCTTCCAAGTTTGCTAAAATATGTCCCCAGCTAGTTGGGGACAATTAGTTTACAAACATTTTAAACTGCTTAGAGACTGCTTAGGTGCTATGAAGCGGTATATAAATGAAGCTGCTATTGTTATTGCTATTCGATGGTTTCCAGACCTTCCACTATTTGGGTTGCCCTCCTCTGAACACACTCCAGCTTGCCCACATCTTTCTTTAGCTGTGGTTACCTGGACATAAGATTCCTCCAGGTGAGGTCGCACCAAAGCAGAATAAAGACTTGGGCATGCACTACTGTTTTCTTCAAGTCTGTAGCCCAGAATTGCCTTGACCTTTTTGGCTGCTGCATCACACTGTTGACTCATGTTTAGCTTGTGGTCTGTTAAGAACCCCATACCCTGTTTCACATATTTTCTTTTCAAGCCAGGTGTCACCTAGCCTATGTTTGTGCACCTAATTTTTGTTGCCTGGATGTAGTACCTTAAATGTATTCCTTTGAAACTGAGTTTTGCAAGTTATGGTCCATTCTCCAGTTTGTTAAGGTCATCTTGAATCCTGATCCTGTCCTCCAAGGAAAGGTCATGGCTCATTTGAAGGGAGTGAATGAAATGGTTTCTGCTCTGTCTCTTTGCTCTAGGGAAGCGTTATCAGTGCACAGGAGATGGTTGCCGCCTAGCCTGCCGCACCATGACAGAGCTCTTGGACCACATGCGTGTCCACTACCGTCCCACACAGTCTCTGGAGGGTGAGCCTGTCTTTTTTACAGCCTACCTGGCAGGGGTGTGGTTGGGAGGGAGTGACGGAGGACATGGGGAGTTGTGTATCACATTTCCTTACTTCCCAGCCATTTCCCAATATGGGAATAAAAGAACCTGTCTCCCACCCAATCAGACATCAAGATAATATCCAGACCAGAGTCTGGAAATCTTACTGTCTGGCTCTGCAACTCTCGGAATACCATTGCTAATCTTGGCTGGGGGATGCTAGAAGTCAGAGCCTCTCAACTCAAAAGGAAAGACCTTATTTACTGTGGCTATTTCAAACCCAGCATGGTATTTCTAAGCAGGACCACCAAAGGATGCCAGTGGCAAGTGTGATCTTATTCTCTGAGATACCCTCTCACAGCCATGGAGGCTTAACTCAAGCCAGCAGGAATCATAGATCCTTCCTCTCATTCTGCTTGAAATAAATCTATGCTTTTGTTCATCATCAGGTTTTGCAGCAGAAAAATGCCACAACCTGTATGACAGAGGAAACAATTTGGGGAGGAACTACAGCTCCCAGAATATCTGGGTGGTGGTGGTGGTTCTGGAAGTAGTAGTACAATATTTAAAACATTTTATAAGTTCTGGTTAATTATGTCTTGTGTGACATTCTGTGACTTGTGCCAGCCATCTGATGGGCCATTTTGCTTCTCTCCTCCAGGGAAGACCTTCCGCTGTTCTACTTTGGGCTGCGTGGAATTGTTCCCTGACATGCAAAGCCTGATGAGCCACATGAAGGTGCACTACAAGCCCAACCGCTACTTCAAGTAAGATCCCCCAGTTCGTTGGCTTCTTTCTCAAACCAGGAGGGAGCTGTTTGTGTCAAATGAATGTATTTTATAAAAAGGAAGGAAAGAGGCATTCTAAAACAAGCCTGTTTGCTGTTTAATCTGCAGTCATCAATCAGTTCCCATCATTCCTCACTCATGGCTATAGTGCTGTTGGGAATTGCAGTTGTTCCAAGAGCTGCTGTTTGCCATCCCCTGGATTAAAGTGACCAACAGAGACACACTCTCCCAGTCTGGTTCCCAGCATGGGTCATCCATCAAGGTGACCAAAGCTGTATCCATCCTATTATCAGGCCTAAAACCAGACTGAAGTGGACCTAGATAATCTATCCCATCCAACTGGGAAGCCACCACATGCTCTGGTGCTTAGCCTATCTCCCAGGGTGGTGGTCTGATAATTGTAGGAGGAGGAGTGATGTACATTGTTCTGAGCAAAATGGTGGAAGAGTGAGATAGAGACTTAACAGGCAGCAAAAATGTGTCTCAGGGTATCACAGTCCACAGTGAGGGACCTCGTCTCCTCAGATATCCCACCCAAAATGGGCCACATAAGGAGAGAATACATATTCTCCCGAGACATATTGGAGAGCGGAGAGGGAGAAGCCCCTTCCCACTTCTGAAGGGCTGGAAGAGGAAGAGGCCATCTCCTTCAGTTTAAGGCAAGGCAGGGAGTTTATCCTGCAGGGCTCTAATTTACAGCTCCCGAAGCCCCCTCAAAGCCACTAGACATGGGGGAGATATTGACATTTTATTTTATTTTTGCAATAGCTTTAAGCCATTGCAGAACATGGTTTCGAAATCACAACATATGCCTCACAAACAAAATTGGCCAAAAATGGAATCAGAAGTTTCTGTTGCCCTAGACATGGTGGAGTAGTTAGTTTGGGGTGGGGGGTGCAGGGTGAAAAGCATCCCCCACCCCAGGTCATAAAGGACACAGAGGGGAACTGGGAGAAGATATGGGTTTACAGCTGAAAATTAAATAATAAAGTAACTAGTGGTCTTGTCTGAGAGCCAGCATGGCACGGTTTGGTTGTTGGAATACAACTCTGGGGACCGGGGTTTGATTCTCTGCTCAGCCACGGAAACCCATTGAGTGAGCATGTCACACGCTCTCAGCCTAAGGGGAAGGAATGGCAAACCTACTCTGTACAAACTTGCCAAGAAAACCCTGTGATAGGTTTGCCTTTGGGTCTTCATATGTCGAAAACGACTTGAAGGCACACACATGACATGAAGCCACTGACTATTCTGGCTCCATTTTGGCTTCTTCTATGCATAAATTGAAAATTACTTGAAGAAACACAATAACAACAACTTATTTGGATTATTCAGAGCTTGAGAAAGTTATTTTTCTGACTGACAACTCTGAGAATTCCCTGCCAGCTGGTCATGCTGGCAGCTGCTGAGATTCGTATTCCAGAAAGGGAACATTTCCAAGCACCTGGAGTAATGCTCTGTGCAGGGCTGCTGTTGTGTTTTCCCTTCCCTACCATCACAAGGGTGTTATTCAAGGTGCTAAAGATTTGTAGCTTGACCCCACTTTCTCTTTCCACTGCTCGGTTCTCCTCCTCAGATGCGAGAACTGCATGTCCCGGTTCCGGACACACCGTTCTCTCTTCAAGCACCTGCACAGCTGCTCCGACCCGGCTGCTACCCGCCAGTCTCCAGCCTTGATGGCTGAGAAGCCCGTCTTACTTCCTACTTCCAGCATGGAAAAGGAGCCCCCCGGGAAAGTGTTAGAGGAGCTCCCAAAGCTGCAAAGCGTCATCCAGCACATCAAGAAAGAAGCCACACTCCCTGGTAAGGCGGAGGAACCGCTGGCTCCTGACTTGCTCTCAGCCAACCTGCACGGCGGCTCCCTGGAACCGGGGCCGCTCTCTTCGCCGGCCGCCCACTCATACCCTTTGCTGGAACAGACCCTCTTTGGGCCACCCACCCTGGCAAGGTTCTCTGAACCACCTCACCCTTCCGTCCCGGGACCTTTCCTGCCCTACATGCACCCCCAGGGCTATGCGTTACCTCCCACTGCCGTGCAGAACCGCCTCAGGCCCTTCCTGCCAGGACAGGCTCTCCCCGTTTCCAATGCCGTGTGGAAGAAAAGCCAAGGTGAGCAACCGCCTTCTTTCCTTCTGATGAGCCAACAGTTTCTGTGTGAAATCCCATAATGAAATTGCCCTCAAACCTCTGCAGTATCAGGAGGCCATTTACCAGGGATTCTGGGTGCCAGAGGAGAACCTTTGGTCTAGCTCAGCAGCCCTCCAGGTAGGGTTGGATTACAGCTCCCATCAGCCCTAAGAGATAATAGAACAGTGATGAGGAGTTATGGGAGTTGCAGGCCAGTCCTATCTGGAGGATCCCACTCGGTCCAGCAGGTGACACTGCCTTTATATCAGGGAGCTGGCCAGCTGACTGGAGACACCATTACATGCCCAGGAATGTAAGGCCAGCAGAGGTCAGATTTGATTCTGCATATAAAGTGAGGTATTTCTGTGTCTTTGTGATCACAAGGTGGAGAATCGGTATTTGTGTATGTAGCAAAAAGTGCAGAATCCAACTCTCTGTGTGGTTGGGGATTCTAGGGCAGGCTTGGATTCCCTTGGAGGGGAAGAGAAAGAGCTGAGACTCTTCTGCTGTTCCATGTTAGGCATTAAAGTAACATCAGTCTTTTGTTTTAAATGAGCAGACATTTGTATTGGCTCACAGACGGCTCTGTCATATTTATCTTGGGAATCTTTGGCCAAAGTCAGTACAGGTTGGTTCTCCCTTATCCAAAATGCTTGGGACCAGAATTGTTTGAGATCTCGGAATATTTACATATACAGAATGAGATCCCAAGATCTAAACTTAAACTAAGTTTAAACATGAAATTAATGTATGTTTCATATACAGTGCTACCTCGGGTTACGAAATTAATTCGTTCCGCCGCTCCGTTCGTAACCCGAGTAATTTTGCAACCCGAAAAGGCTTTCCGTTAGCGCTGGAAAGCCGCTAGCTGCGCTTTACGTTTGAATTTCGCGCCGAAATAAATTTCGTAACCCGAAAAAAACATCGTATCCCGGAACAGTTTTTTCCAATCTAACTTTTTCGTATCCCGGAAATTTCGTAACGCGATCAATTCGTATCCCGGGGTACCACTGTACACTTTTAGCCTGAAAGTAATTTTATACACAATATTTTAAATACTTTTGGGCATGAAACAAAGTTTGTTTATGCTAAGCCATCAGAGAGCAAAGGTGTCACTCACCCATGTGGAGAGTTGTAGAATATTTTGGAATTCTGGACAAGGGAGAGTCAACCTGTAATCCTGGGCTTTTTTCCTACAGTTTTGTTCTCTCTCCACCCACCGACACATGAATATCCTGCGCCCTGCATTGGAGGAAGCTAATTGTAATCCATGGAAACTCAAGATAAATAGAAAAAATGATACAGGGCTTTTTGTTGTTGTGCTAGAAAATCTCTCTCCTTGAGAAACATGTGAAGTTTTGATACTCACTGGTAAATTCCTGCCTGCTTTTCTCCCTGGCAGGACACTCCTCCAACAGCCGCATTGTGTGGGAACACACCCGGGGCCGCTACAATTGCCTGCAGTGCCCATACTCCACAGCCTCCCGGGAGGAGATGACCCAGCACACGGAAGACCACCGGAAGAACCCTTCCCCACCCAGCCGCTTGGATGGAGAAATGGGTGAGTCCCCAGAGGAGCCCTGAACAAGGAGACCCTCAGGAAGGGGAGAGCACCACACCTGTGTCAGTATCTTTGCTCTCCTTTTATGAGGCCACTTTTGTTATCTTAAAAATTAATGGAATGTGTTTGGACCCGGGAATGGGGCAGGGAGACATGGCTTCAATTTTGACAGGTCATAACAATCCAAGTACGCAGCCACCTCATCTCTTGAACCTCTCTTTTTTTCAGATTTTGGAGTTGCCATCCCTTCATTCCACCCAAAATTGACGTCTCCGGAAGTGGAGAACTCCCTGTTTTCGCCATTGTGAGGCTTTCACAGCTTTTTACAATGATTTTTTTCTTCTTAAGGAGTAGAGAGGATGATAGGGTGAAGAGACTGACTCCAAAAAACAAACAAACATGCAAATGCATAAATGCATCCCTTAAGACACCTCACAACAGACTCCACCCCACTTTGTCTTGCCTCTTTAAACCGTCTGTGAGCAACTGATAGCCATTGAGTTGGAACTTTTTATGGTGATAATAATTATTGATAATTTAATCTAGAAATTTTCTGTGCATCTTTTTTAAAACAAGAGTTCTCTTGCTTTAAGGCAAAAACTTCTTCCTGTCTCTCAGGGTGGGGTGGGGTGGGGGGCTCAATACAGATAAAGATCAGGTTTGCTCAGGTTTGTTAGTGGGCTACTGCTGCTTTTTTTGGAAGGGGGGACAAATAAATGGGAATCGTACAGAAAGCAGAGAGGGTGCTGCGTCTGTGTCTTTTGTGCAGAATGAAGGCAAGAGAGAGAGACTGTGTTTTCTCCAGCCATATGAATCCATCCATAAGAGACCTCCCCAAAGTTGGCATCACTAACGCTGTCCTCATCTTCCTCACTTCTGAGGTCTGACCTTCCAACAAGTGCTGGACTTAAAAGAAAAAGGTGAAACTGTCTAATCCATATTCACAATGCCAAAGAGATTGGGGGGGGGGACCATATAGCCTCATTCTTTGACATATCTACTAACCCTCTAGAGCAGGGCTACTCAAACTGGTGGTCCCTGGACCTAGTGCCAGTCCCTGGCAAGTTTTTAGCAAAGAAACAAGCCCTTGTAGCCCATGGGCACAAATCTAATGCTGTTCTTCCTGGTACACTGGGAAGAAATAACTGCCAGTCCACCACATCAGATACTCTGAGAAACTCTGGAGTATGGTGCAAGTGTCTGTAGACAGTCTATTGCATTGCCAGTAGTAATAACTCCTCTTGGGATTAATTCACCCCTAAAAGTGCATTGTTTTAATATAAGCAATAACACAAGATACATTTGGGAGGGAGGGGTCTTCATTATACAGTTTATTTATTTATGGTATTTATACCCTGCTCTTCAGCCCTAAAGGCTCTCAGAGTGGCTTAAAGATAGTTATTCAGACAGTTCCCTGTCCTCACAATCTAAGATTGCCTTTACAATCTAAAACGACATGTTACAAAAGGAGAAGGGAATAGTGGTGGGGAAGAAGGGGGTCAGGTCCAGTGGTTCTTCTTTCCCTCTGAGGCCTGGACCAAAGGCAGATGGACTGCAGGGAGGGCTCTGCTTCTTATTACAAAACAGTAAAAAAAAGAATTGTGAGAGCAGCCATGAAAGAACTAGAAAGGATCCTAAAAAGTAAAGATATACAACTGAGCACAAAAGCCGTTGTATTCCCCATATCTGCGTATGGATGCGAGAGCTGGACAATTAAGAAAATAGAAAAGAAAATGAATAGCAGTAGCAGAGCAGAGCTAGCATAACAGCTAGGTCAAGAGGGTGGCCCTTGCCCTTGGCAGGAGCTGACTCACCTTTCTTCTGCCACCCTGAGTCCAGAAAGCCCTCTTGCGGGGCAAGAGTGGGCAGGGGCAAGGAGGTCTCCAAGAGGCCATGTCCTATGAGGAATGCCTGAGGGAGCTGGGGATGTTCAGCCCCAAGAAGAGAATGTTAAGACGTGATATGATAGCCCTGTTTAAATATTTGAAGGGATGTCCTATTGAGGAGGGACCAAGCTTGTTTTCTGCTGCTCCAGAAAATAGGGCTCAGTGGAGCAATGGATGCAAGCTCCAGGAAAAGAGATTCCAGCTCAACATTCGGAGGAACTTCCTGACAGTAAGGGCTATTTGACAGAGGAACACACTCCTTCCTTGGAGATTGTGGTAGAGTCTCCTTCTTTGGAGGTCTTTAAACAGAGGCTAGGTGGCCATCTCTCAATGGGGATGCTTTGACTGAGAGTTCCTGCATGGCAGAAGAAGGGGGTTGGACTGGATGGCTTTTGCGGTCTTATCCAACTCTACGAGTCTACGATTCTGTGATCTTAGAACCACCCTGACGGTGCAAGCACCTAAAGATGTCTGGTGCAAGTTTGGGCAGAGTGGGCTTCTTTTCCAGAGACAGGGCCCAGTCCAATATGGCTGGACCCCAGTGAGCCTCAAGATCCGTAGGGGGTAGAAAGCTTCACTGGGGAATATATATATATATATATATATATATATATATATATATATATATATATATATATATAAACACCATCCATCACTAAACACGTCAAACACTAAACATACTACAAAGACTTGACATACATCACATAACTTAAACGACAAAAACACAACATCCTCAAAACACTTCATCATTTCTCAGCTCTTCATTTCTACTGAATTTCAGTTAACATTTCCTGCTTCCACGTTTTACTAAAATTTAAATTTGCCTCCATATTTATATAACCATTATT
>NW_024803209.1:0-11239 GCF_019175285.1 Sceloporus undulatus | reverse complement strand
CATGTGCTTTGTTATTAAATCTAGTTTCAGAATGGAAACTGCAGACTCAATGAATCACTGCTAGGTGTGTATATAATGAATGGCACTTAGCAAGACATACTGGGCTGAAAAAAAAGCAATGTTTGGTCTCCATTTCTTAAACTCTAAAGTCTGACTGTAATTCAGAGATGTGCCTACTGATATACACAAAACATACATGTTCCTGATCTGTCAGGGAGCAGAAACACAGAGAAACATAACTGCATGCATATAAGCAGAAATGAAAATTAAATTTTAGGTGGAGCCCTAGGTTATAAAAAAAAGTGTAACTGAAACCAAATTCTAAATATAACCTTATGCTAAGGTCAAAATGAATACTACTAAGCATGTAAAAAAGAAACATGAAACCTGTATGTTGCTGTCTTCATTGGCACGCCGTCTTCCTTCTACTCGACTGATTGTGATGGTCTGTCCAATTACATCTATAGTGCCAGAAAGCCTTCTGAAAAAGAAATATGTGTATTTCTGAGAAAAACAGTATACATTGGTGCTTTACACATGAACAGGAAAATAATAAGGAAGAATACTCAGAAAAATATTTTTCAATACAATACATTTAAGTACTGTATTAATGGGATTCAGAATGATTTTAATTAGGAAAAATAAAGGAAAAGATAACAAAATTTTCCTCCAAGAGATGATATGTCAAACATTCTGAACTTTGGTTTTAAACATAAGATGCCAACTTTGCAGTTGGAAAGCATGCAAATGCAAGTAGATAAATAGGTGGGAAGGTAAATAGCATTTTGTGCAATCATGCTGGCCACATAATCACAGAGTAGTTTCTGACAACACTGGCTCTTCGGTTTAGCACCACCCCTTATGGTCAGACATGACTTGACAACCTTGTCAACAGGGAATACTTTTACCCTGACCTTTTTACCATATGTAAAATGTCTTCAACTAAGAATATTAATAATATGGGGGGAGTGTTTAAGACCTATTCAGATCTAAGATATATTTGAGATTTTACTGAAAAGCAAAACTTGAAATGGAGGTGGTGGAGGTGGAAGTGGTAAAACCAAACCTGCTAATATTAAGTAATGAAGAAAGAACAAAGAGAATAAAAGGGTAGTTTTATATACCACCATCCCACTTTGAATGCAACAAAACTCCTTTGATTTCAAAAGCTAAGTAGGCTTAGCCTTGATTAACACCTCAATAGGAGACCACCAGACTATACTACCATCTCGAGGTAAGGTTATGGAAGAATCCTGCCTCTTACCCCACAGTCAGTCAGTTTAAAATACTAATCTACATGGACCAAAGGTTTTTGTTAGTTTATGGCAGCTTCCTATGTACTGATGAAACTGTTTACCCATTCTACATATAATGTATTACCATAAGCTCAACAACTAACACGGTTAAGTACCTAATTCTACTGGTGTTCCACTGGAAGAAATGGTACAGACTATATTACTGCACTACACTCTTATAGCACTGCTATTCCATTTTAACTGCTCTGGCTGCCTGTTGCATTCTGGGATTTGGAGTTTAGAATCCTTAGTCAGAGAGCTTTTAGGCCTCACTGAACTACAAGCCTCAGAATGCAACAGGAGGCAGCCAGAGTAGTAAAAGTGGGATAGCAGCACTATAAGAGTATAGTGTGGTAATATGGAAAGAGCTCAGAGTCACACATTCTTTGCAGCCAGTGGAGTGCCATAAGTTACACTATCACTGCTCCCAATGTGTCTCTGAAAAGATTCAGTTTTAACTGCTGCTTACACATACTCTCATACTAGGATGCAACAAAGTTGTGCTACATATAAAGACAGGACAAGAAGCTGAGAAGATCCATTTTTAAATGGACAGTTATATTTCAACTCGAAATGATTTTAATGCACTGAGAGCAGAAGGCTTTCCAAATCTGTTGAAAGAAACTCCCTGAGGTAACACACAGGAGGAAAACAAACTCATGACCTTATTTGTTGGGTAGATTCTAAACAAATGGTTACAGTTCACATCCCATGAGCTAAAGGAAGCATAGTTGAAGACACAACTCAAAATACAAAGTCCTTAAAATTTTCAACACAATTTCAAGTAAGCATGCAACAGACAAGCTAAAAGTAGCAGAAGAACACAATCATGTAAAAAAAAAAAAGGTAACCATTTTAGATGGGGGGACATCTTTACCAACTGTAAACCCTACTCTGCAGAGCAAAAAGTAAGGACAGAATTGCAGCAGGCATTGCAGTGGCAGGGGGAGGCAGGTCAAGGAGGCTGATCTGGGAAGGCCTGCCGGAAGAGATCCGTCTTGATTGCCTTTTTAAAGGTTTCCAAGGTGGTAAGATGACAGATCTTGTCCGGCAGGTCATTCCAGATCCTGGGAACGGCAGATGAAAAGCTCCTAGTCTTCTTAGGTTGTAGCAGATTCTTCCCAGAGGACCGAAGTGTGCAGAGTGAATTATATGGAAGGAGGCGCTCCCGCATGTAGTCTGGACCCAAGCCATGTAGGGCTTTAAAAGTTAAAACCAACATCTTGTATCTTGCCCGGAGAATATTCAAGCCTATAGCCACAACCACAACATTGCTGATTTTCCACAAATGTTATTCTATGTCAAGCTGGAAAAAAAGCCAACATCTATGTAGTGATGATTATAATTTAGGGATCCACAATTTAACTCATCATGCTAATTACAGTAGCTGATCTTCTCACGTCTGGCAAACACAACCCAGGTGTAGCATTGCTCCTGACCTGGGAAACTAGGAAAATTCCAGGGGATCAAACTGTGTATGGGCTTGGTAGGCAACACCTACCGTATGTACTCGACTTTAAGTTGACCTCGTATATAAGTCGAGGACAGGTTCGGGGGCCAAAATTACAGATTTTGATATAACCTGTGGAAAGGTTGAGGGTTAAAGCTTAGGGGCATGTAATGAAGGATGTAAAGGATGAAGCAAAGGAAAAAAAATATCAAAGAAGGCTGGACAGATGAGAGTAGAAGGGGGTCAAGTGCTTCCAGGGCAGATTAAACTCTTGCCTTTCACCAGGGGATGGGTATGGGTGTGTGTGTGTGTGTGTGTGTGTGTGTGTGTAGCAATAGCAAGTACAATTCTATACCGCTTATTGGTGGACTTAAGCACTCCCTAAGCGGTTTACAAAGTGTAAGCTAATTGGCCCAACAATCTGGGTACTCATTTTAGCGACCTTGGAAGGATGCAAGCCTGAGTCAAGCTTGAGCCATTTTGCTGGTATTGAACTCACAACCTTATGGTTTGTGAGTGAGTGGCTACAGTACAGGCATTTAACCACTGTGCCACCAGGGCTCATATACTGTGTGTGTGTGTGGGTGTGTGTGGGTTAAGGTAAGATGCTTACATAAACCCGTGGATAAGTCAACTCCGTTTTTTTGGCTTAATTTTTAAAACTAAATTTCTAGACTTATACTTGAGTACAGTACATACAGGATTTCTAAAAGGGATATAGTACAGTGCGCCCTCCCCTTACGCGGGGATCTGTTCTGGATCCCTTCGCGTAAGGGGAAATCAGCTATGCTGAAGCCCCATAGGAAGTAATGGGGCTCATGCCTGTGTGGCGCGCGCCCCATTAGTTCTTCTGGGGCATGCAAAGAGCTCTTCTGGCGCAGCTTTCAGCATATGCTGAATTTCTAACCAAACTAACCAAATTAAAGCAGAATAAGCCTACTTAGAGATGTCAATTCTTCAGATGTTGTGAAACTGTGGAGGTGAGGGAATTGCTCCCGCCCCCCTCATTTTGTGGCAGAATTTCTTTTTCGAAATTTTAAATAAATTTAGCCATGACAACTAAAAATCACTATTTTACTTCAAATACATTATGTATAACTTGGTTCTGAAATGTTGTTCTAGATGAGATTCTATGTATACCACAGACCACAAATCAAGCCTGAACTAAAGGTCAAAATGATTAAACTGAGGCTATCATCTTTTAGACACATAATGAAATAATGTGAGCTATTGAAAAAAAATATTGCCTAGTAAAATGGAAAGCTGAAGGAAAACATGAAGACTGAATTACAGATAGACTAACTCAACAAAGGAAGCCAGGGCCCTCAAATTGCAAGAATGTGCATGGCCCTGAGCAGAGCATTCTTAAGAGGGCATTACTTCATAGGGCTGCTATAAGACAAAATTGATTAGATGGCAAATGGTTAAGTTTGAGGTACTAAAATACAGTTTATTTGGAAATTACAAATTGAATTCACTTCATAAAATGTTATTTTCTGTTGCAAAGAGAGCTACATTTGCAACAAAAAATCTTGAACTGTAAGGAATACCTGAAATATAAGGAGCCTCTTTGGTTCTGCCAATTATGAGAAGCAGGCAAAACAAAAACAAACACCAACACAAACATATAAACCATAAACCTTAGTTAAAATAAAGCACTTTGTCTCCATTAGTCCTCCAAAATGCCAAAAAACATGAAGCACTCACTTTCTCAGAAAAACTGAGAAAAAGAAACAAAGATCAAGAATTGTAATGATGTGAGACAGCATATAGCCTTCCTTTCCCAGCACACTACATATTTCTTTTAAAATAACATGAGATAAGTAAATATAAGGTCATCTTGTAATAAATATTTTATTAATCACATGAAAAGAGAATATTCCAAATCCAATTATGCTGTAAAAATCTTTTTTAAAATGGGGGAGGAAATCCTTTTCTCCAGGATTTTCATTTTCCTCCCAGGAGTTCACATAACTAAACATACTTGACCTTCTTAAAATTAATTAATATTTTTATACTGCATTTAAAGTATGCTTCATTTACACACATGCCCCACTTCCAGGTAAAGTTATTAATTTGAACTATATTTATGCTTAAAAAAAGAGATGGGGTGTGTGTCACAAATTGGAGTACCATATTTGCGTTAGTTAAGATTGCTATTCTTTATTATAGCCTCGTGTAAGTATACCCAGCTGATGAAGAAAAAAAGAGAAATATCACAATTCAAAAAGGTTTAAGTCCATTAAAACTTCTTACCTTAACTCAGGCGACTCAGCCCTCCCATATCGCTCCTGCCACTTCCCGATGCCTGAACTGGCTTTTCTGGCTGCAGTGCTCGTCTGCGACTGAGAAGAGGCGCTGTTTCTGGTGAGATAAATTTTCTAGGTCTTTCTTTTCTTATGTTTCTATCCTTCCCTATTCTTGAGATTCTTTTCTTCCCCCTTAGATATGCCCTACCCATAACATCTTAGGATACTAACTGAAAGCATCAGTTCTACTGAGACTAAACACAGTATCAATATATTTACAATATAAACATATTCAATATCCTTTAGCAATCTCATTTTAATTTCATTTTAATCTATTTATAAGTATCTTGACTCTATGGACTAAATATACAGAACTGTTTGAGATGTAAGCCTAAATACAGTCCGACCCCCATATCCATGGGGGATATGATTCCAGACTTACTGCAGATAGCAAGAACCATGAGTAATGGTGAACACTATATTTCTGCTGGAGGGTGACCACAGAACTGATCACTGAAGGAACCCCAGATGGCTAGAAGGATCTTTTCCCCCCAGATGTAAGTGAAAATGTGGTTACCGATCCCACAGATACTGAGGTCAGACTGCATCTATATTTTATGTAACAATGTTCATCTAAACACTTCTGCTTGTGAACTGGGCAATAAAACTAACAGCAAACTTTGTATTCTTTCAAAAAAGAATGGAGAAACCAACAGAGGAGTATTACAACACAAACACTAAAATATTTCTGTGTAAGCACTTTTACCAACTGTTTCTTAGGGGTGAAACTGATGGCCTAAAAGGACCATGATGGGACCATCTTTTTTCCCGGTTCTTCAACATTGGGACATCCATAGTGTGGCTTCTGGCTGCATTCGGGGGTGTCTAAACACCATATCTCCCAATACAGTCCGACGGCGGCCCTTTTGGCCTGTCTGTTTGAGCCCTAAATAAGGAGTCTAGCCATCATTTATAAAAAGATTTTACCTTTAAAGGTTTAGTCAAAATCATACTTGATTACAACAATATAAGTTTTTTTCAGCCTAGTTATTCTGAATGGCAGCTATACAGTCTGAGACAGTATGCATAAAATATTAATGAAGCAAGCAGGAATATACTACATAAATCTATTTCAAAGGTTTATTCCTTTATCTCTTAAATCATTTCATAGAAAGACAGAAGTGATTAAAGAGTGGAGTTATCACTGGTGACTCTATAACTCATTTAACTACACTGTACAAGCACACAACGGTGCAACTTCACTTAAACAGATATTCCCTACTACTTCCATAAGATACATTTCCAGCCATTTCTTGTGAAAAGTCATGGTATATCTTTTCCTTGTCTCTACAAATAATGATCCTAAGAAATTGACAACATGTGTAAAGCACAGGGGGACCTCGTTATTCGCAGACTTGCCAACTGTGGATTTAAGTTTTTTCTTAGTAATAAAAATTAAACGTAAGAGCTTATTAACAAGTAAATCAAATGAAAAAAACACAACTGGCATTTCATTGTAAATTATCTGCACTTAACTATTTTAAAACTGCTTTTTGAAAGGAAAAACCACCGTTACCCCCACCTCAAGAACCTGACAATTTTTCACAAGTGCACACGTTATCTCTGAATCAAATCCTTTCAATGGGCACTGTTGGCTTCAGATTTATGAGGGCTCACAGAATCATAGAGTAAGAAGAAGCTGCAAGACCCATCTCATCCAATCCACTATCATGGAGGCATACACAACTGATACACTCTTAAAAGATGCCCACTCAACTTCTATTTAAAGACCTACAAAGAAGCAGAGTGCATCCCACCCACTGCCAATCAGTTTATTTCACTATCAAACAGTTCTTATAGTAAGGACGTTCTTCCTAATATTTCTTCTAACTTCTCTTGTAACATGAAAGCATTGGTTCATGTTCAAAAATCTTACTGAAATCAAGATATGCTATATCCACAGTGCTCCCTTGATCTATCAAGCTTTTAACTATCAAAAGAGACAAGATTAGTTTGGCATAGCTGGTTTTTGAGAAATCAATGCTAGCTCTTAGTAATCACTGCACTCTTCTCTAAGTGTGTATATACTGACTATTTAATTATCTCTTCTAGAACCTTCCCTGCTACTAATGTCCAGATTACTGGTTGGTAGTTGCTAGGTCCTCTTTTTTCCCTTTTCTGAAGACAAGGACAGCATTTGCCCTCCTACTATTTGCCTGAAACTCTACTGTCTTTGGTCCAAATATTTCATGACAGCATAATTTGTAGAGCCAGTTGTTCACTTCCAATATTGTTCTCCCACTTCCTGGGACAGGTCCTTCAACAGGAAGGAGGGATAAAACAACAACCTGTGCCAAAGATTCTTTAGCTTGCTCCCCAGTCAAGGTTGTATGTTGCAGTATCATTTGTTTCAAAATGAATTAGAAAGAAGAGGTACAAGTTGGTGGCTTTGTTGGGTTGTGTTAGTCTCTCTGTTACATCATGGATTCTTTTTCCTAGAAGAAAGTACATCACTCCGAACATCTTATCAGGCTCACAAACTGTGGTTTCTGTTTCTTTCAACAAAGAATAACTTAGTAAAACCACAAGTCTCTTCCTCTTCTGAAAACTGACAGGTGTCCTTCCATTCACTGAATCCTCCATGTCTTCTAAGAGGCTATTGTCCTCTTATGCCTTATAATCACTGATTAAGGGGGAAGCTTGGAATCAATTATTTAGCTCCAAACTTGAAACATGGTTCTTGACCATTCTGCATTTATATGTCACATTCTTCCAAATAAATCAGCCTCCTGTGTTTTGGAATCACCCTCAGCAAAGCATCTCATTCCAAGGGAGTCTACTCCACTTTCCAAAAAAGGTCCATCATCTCTAATAAGTCAGTGTAGATACATGGGCCTCATGCTGCTGCATGTTCTCTTCCAACAAGGCAACTGCTTTGCAAGTATAGCTTTGTAGGTCCTCTGGCAAGAAAACATAATACAGATGTTGCAAGTCACTGCAACAACTCTGTCACTATCCATGCTTGTCAACCTGTACAAACAGCAGCACAGCTTTCCAGGCCTCTCCCTCAAAGTCCCCCACAAATACCCAGAAAAAAAACGAGAGTGAGCCTGTTTTGCTCCTCTTATTTGCTGAGCTCCAAAGACTGAGGCAGCTGCCATATAGAGCTAGTGGCTGCTAGCTCCACACCCAACCAAGTTAGTTACTGAGTAGAAACCCTACTCCTTAAGAAAATGTGCTCAGTGATAGCACATGGTTTCAAACCAACAAAAATACCCACACAAGTCTCTGAGCAGCACAGCCAAACAATCTCTCAGACCCAAAAAAACACAAGCTCAACTTCTCCTATCTCCTCAAACACTATTGTTCCTCACCTTCTTTCTCATCAATGCTAACAACTTCCTATTTGACAGACAGAAAGCCAGGTAACAGTGTTGTAGATGTTATTAAGCAGGCAATAACATCTACTGCTGTCTACATGAGAGTGAGATGAAGGTGAGCAATGAACATGAGAAACACACCCAATGCATAGATATAGGATGAGGGACACCTAGCTTAAGAAGACTACATGTGAAAGGGATCTAGGAGTCCAAGTAGACCACAAGTTGAACATGAGTCAACAGTGTGATGAGGCAGCTAAAAAAGCCAATGCAATTTTAGGCTGCATCAATAGAAGTATAGTATCTAGATCAAGACACGGAACAATGGTTGCATGCTACAGGAAAAGAGATTCCACCTTGTAGCACCCTTGTAGTCTCTTACAACTCTACGATTCTATGTTAGTAGGACCCAGCAAAGTGGTGTGGCCTGAGCAGGTGACTGACCAAGCATTGGTGCCAACTATTGACGCTACTGTTGCTTATCATTTAATACTGTTTTGGACACAAAAAACATTAAAAACTAACTTGTTTCTGAAGTTTCAAGCAAAATTTTCAAATATATGTGATGCAACCAGTGCCCTAAATATATACTACCACAAACCCATCCAATTCAGCTACAATATATAATTAATTTAAAAAACAAACAAACAAACGAAAAGTAAGGTTATACTGGTAGACAAGATTTCTTACACAGAGCTGTATCTGCTGCCTATCCATCCAAGTAATAGTATGAAATACACTGTTTACAAGTTAGCATTCAAACACTAGAAAATGTATACAGTCAGCCCTTTGTATCCACAAGGGTTCTGTTTCAGATCCCACCCAAGGATACAAAACATAGCTGAACATCATGTCCTATTACACTCTGTGCATGCGCTGCCATTGAGGATAATGGGGCAGGGCCAACCATGGATGCTCTTATCCATGAATGGCTAGCCTGCTGATATGGAGGGCCAACTGTACATAATAGTGTAAGGGGAATATAAATAATCTTCTGCTTTAGCTAACACATGCAAATGAAATCATGTTGCTTCCCTTTCTGAACATATTTAAATTACCTATCTTCAGTAATATGTTGAATCAGGTGCTTAATGATTCTGTCATGTTCCTCCCTTCTCCATCTGACTACTAACTTCCTGGGTTTTTGTAAAACCATGCTTCAGCACTAATTCTCAATGAGCAAACTTTGGAAACTGGGATCAAAACTTGGTTTAATCTTAGTCTGAGAGAACTGTGCAAATCACAGCTTCCTGGTTCTGATGCTACAGCAAACAATGGTTTGCCAAATATTAGGAAATTAATTACTCATCCACTGAAACATTTGCTCATATTCAGTCCTGGCATAAGCAACAACCCACTTTGGCAAGTTGGGTGTCCCAGTAAACTATGTCCCTCTGTTTTTGGTTTTTGACTATATCATTTATTTATTTACATAATTTATTTTGGTGGATACAAGTCACAGTGACCTAACACATCACCTTCAGGCTTGGGGAACCCTAAACAGTAACATCGTAACAACACTTTAATTTAAAAAGCCAACTTCAAGGCCCATTATTTGCATTTGGTTTGTTTCAAATAAACGTCCATTAAGATCATCTAGTTTGTTAGCTTAATGACAACATGAGGTTAATAAAAACAGATGTGAAAGCTTCTGATCTCTTCTACATGCCTGAACAAGAAAGGAAAAAGGAAACACAAAAGTCTAAGACTCATGGCAGCCTTATTTGTGCCTAACTAGTTCAGATGCATTAAACTCAATCTTATAAATGTCCATATTACTTTCACTGACTATTTAAAACTGTGATAAACTGTCATTTTTTTCAGGTAGCATTATTTTATATACATCTGCACTTCAGTTATGTGTAGCTTTCCAGTCTGAATCGTAGAAAAGGCAACATGAGAGGAAGGTGGCAAGCATTTATGCAGCTCAATTTTTATAAAGGGTGCTGGCGACACAGTGTCCTTTTTTTCTGTACAGCAGTATGAAAATATGAAGGTCCAACTGACCTGTTTGATGGGATTCCTGTCTTGAATAAGGGTGGGGGAGATGTAAAGTCAGGTTTGGTTGGTGGAAGTGATATTTCTTTCTCCATGTTTCCAGTTCTGCCCTGCTGCACCTTCAGAATAAATTTTTTTCATTAGCATTCTCTCATCTAGACTAAAGGGTAATTCCCAAGAAAATATTGGGGGGGGGGGGAGATGAAACCTACAATTTCTAAAGGAGTATGACTATTCATCTTACACAGGAATATTGTTCCCTGGTTCCAAAGTTCATGACATCAAATAATCCACTAGGTGTACCCAGCACAAGAACACACAGTAGCTCTCTGAATCCCCAAAAAGGGTTCTATTTTGCTGCAGCCAACATAACATTTTCAACAATCCATAATTTTTCAGTGTGGAAGATGGACAAAAACTAAAAATGATTATACAGTGAACTTATAAAGAGTTCTAACAATCAGGAAAGAACAAGTCATATCGTTTCTACTTTTGAAAAGCTTCATTGTGTCATCAAAGACAAAGTGGAACTGCCATAATAGTCATAATTAAATCTGACCATCACCTTTTGAGATTATGGCCGGTACAGACAGACAAGAAGGGGCAGTGAGATGCCACCCCTTTCTGCCCCAGAACAGTGCTGCAGCAAACTCATGCAGTGGCACCAATCCAGCCTCCACAGAGCACAAAAAGGAACCGTTTTATCCAGCTCCTTTTTGTGCCTGAAAAGAGGTGCCACAGCCACTGCCGGGGGGGGGGGGGGCTGGATGATGCCCCTTTGGCACAGCACTGTTTGGGTGCTGCATCAAAGGGATGTCATCATAGCATGCACCGTCTGAAAGGCTGCGTGCCAAGATGGTGCGATGG
>NW_024803208.1:9735-11255 GCF_019175285.1 Sceloporus undulatus | reverse complement strand
CTCAAAGCACCCGGCTGGACTCTGGGAGTTGGAGCCCCAGAGCGACCTGGCTTTAGGTGCTAGCTCTCCCCTTGTCTTCTCCATTGCAGAGCTGCGTCCTGTCACTTGAACCCGGACAGGCAGCTCGACCTGGACGGGACATTTTCAGCCTGGGTGGAACCGGTGGGATTGTCCCGCCCCAAATGGGGAAATGTCCGCATCCAATGTCCGCGTGGCACAGCGAGGAAAGACGTGATGGCATCTTCTCTTCTTGACCAGAGGCAGCAGAGAGTCCTAAGACGATGAAGGTCCTTTGGGCACCCTTTGGATCTTGTGGAGGGGTGCCGGGTATGCCAGTTTTATTTCCCCAGGTTTCTAGGGCTTCTTCGAAGGCCCTGGGCAGCTGGCATCCTCTGGGCCTGAGATACCCGGATTTGTTGGCTTCTGCGTGGTCTCTCCACAGCCGCCACGTCCTGGTCAGAGGCCACTTGCGCGCTTGGCCTTCCTCCTCTCTGGCCAGCTGCCACCTCCTGCTTAGGGATTTGGGGCAGGTGGGGCTGGACCCTGCTGAAAAAGTCCTCCATTACTTGGAGCACAGAGGCCAAGGTCTGTGCGCTGTCTTTGCCCTCACGCGTCTTCAGCTGGACTCCGCTTTTAAAGTCCTCCAGGGCTTGAGATATAGACAGCAGTTTCTGCCTGTTTTCCTGGTGTTGCGCCATGTCAATGGGCCAAGGCTGAGCGAAGAGAGGCACCTGGGAGAACGAAAATGGTGTCATACTCTGCTCCCAGAACATGGACGTGGTTTCTGACTCAGGGACAGAAGTGGCGGACCTGCGACTGAAGGAGTGGACATGCTGGGAGCAGCCTCTGATGCACTGGACATGACTAAACTTACAACTGAAGCAGTGGACCTGCTGGGACCTGATGCTGAAGAAGTGGACATGCTAGGGCATGATGGGACCTGATGCTGAAGGAAGGAGTGGACATGCTAGGACATAATGTGGTCTGCGACTGAAGGGTGGACATGCTGGGACCAGCCTCTAGACATGACTGGACTTGCAACTGAAGCCAGTAGACATGGACTTACCGTGGCATCTGATTCTTGAACCAATTCCAGGTACCGGTTCAAAAAAACCCGTGGTTCCCACTATGTTTGTGCCGGTTCCAGGAATCGGTTTGGGAATCGGCAAGTGGCGAGGGGAAGCTTGATGGCCCATCCCATCACTGGCTTCTCCTGGCCCCAAAATCCCCAGTCCAGCCTCCTTACCAGCTTCTTTGGCCTCTGACCGGGTTCCCTGCGACCTGTTTTAAAACTTCCTGCAGCTGAGGAAGCCGGAAGAAGGTCTCAGAGATGCTGGGGGAAAGCCAGGAAGGAGGTTGCAAGGCTTCCGGATTCTCTGCAACCTCCTTCTGGCCTCTCCTGCGGGCGCGGGAAAGCCAGTCAGTGGCCAAAGAAGCCAGTAAGGAGGCTGGACCTATGATTTGGGGGCCAGGAGAGGCCATAATAATAATAATAATAATAATAATAATAATAATAATAA
>NW_024803208.1:0-9710 GCF_019175285.1 Sceloporus undulatus | reverse complement strand
TTTCTGTTTCATCTGTTGTTGTTTGTGGTTTTCCCTGCTTTGTCTTTCCCAGCTCGTCTTTTGTATATTTTTTTTCACGTATTACCTGTGTATGTTTCGCATGTGGTTTTTAAATTGGGTGCTTTTGATGTGTGTGATTGCTTTGAGATTTTTAGGTGTGTTTTGATGTTTGCAAGTTCTGGCCTTGATTGATGTGGGCCATTAGAGTGTGCCACGCTTGGTTGGTTTTCTGGTGTGCTTTGTTTTTTTTCTCTTATGCTTTGTGCTGTTTCGGGTGGGAGTTTTTTGAAAGCTCTCTTCCTCTGCCTCCACCAACTGTCAGACCATCAAAGATCTCCCAACCCTTTTTCTACATTTGAGAGGGGGGTCTGTGGATTCGTTGAATTCTGGGGCCTGCTGGGTGCTCCTAGAGTGTGCCCATGTGGCTGTCTTGTTTTAAATTTGTGCCTTTTTTAATTGATGTGACTCTTGTGTCATCGGGGACTCTGTTCCGGGGGGTTATGTCATCGCTCTTCCCTTGCTTACCTCGAGATGGTACCAGCCGCAAGACCCACGCAAGGAACGCCCACAAAACTTCTTTTCTACTCTCGATATTATAAGTCTCTCGTAGTTTCCTTACTTCGTCCTGGAGAACTCGTTTATTATTTGTTAGGTATTAGCTATAGGCTTAAGTGCCTTGGTCGACTTGCCTAGGTCAGGCTGATGGTGTGGAAACGCACGTCGTTCTTTCCTGGGAAAGCGTTGGGAGAAAGGTCGGTAATGAAAGAAACTCGCTGAACCGAACTTTATAACGGGTGGGTCCCTCGATCATTCCCAACCACCCCTCTCCGTCTAACTTTCTTCCAACGTCAAAATCTCGTCCACCAGCCGTAATGCAACCAGGGTGTCTTCGCCACCCAGCTTTGCCGCTCTCCTGACTCTCTGTGACTTACTATCAACGATCACAGCCCGCTCGCTTTCCCCTAGTGGTTCCGGCAGGGGGAGGTTGTTTCTTGTGAACCCTTCTACCCCGACACGCAGGACGGCGTATCCCCGAGCCATAGGGCTCGTCGTACAGATCTTTGCTCGTCCCCCCTCACCCCCCCCTACCTGCCCATCCACCCCGTCAGGCAGGTCATGCTTCTATCCGTGCAGTTACTCGTCTATCACCAACGTCTACATTGTGTATTTTTGTCCTCCCCTACCTAACCTATAGAGCCTTCTCCCCAACCGTTGTCTTCACGTGGGCGTCCCACCTTTCACCCCCCCCTTACCCCACCCCCCCCCCCTCTCGGCCAAACCCCTGCTTGTACTCCCCCCCCCCTCCCGAACCTACCGTTTCCGATCTGCTGCGGCCGCGGAGCCTGTCCTCTTCTTTTTTCCTGCATTTTTCCTTTTCCCCCGTCTCTTTCCGTGCATATCAATGCCGCCCCGCCTTGTGCGGTTCCTTCCGCTGTTTTCTTTCTTGGTCTGTGCCCGATTCCTCTTCCGCTTGCGCTCGCGCTTTAGGTTTCGTTTCAGTGGAGTGCGCGCGTCTCCCTTAGCCGTTGTGTTTGTGTTCTTCGTCGGTTTATATTAACGCTGATACTGGGCTTCTGGCCCCTTGGCGCCGACCAACGTCCCTCTCCCCCTTCCCGGTTGATTATTTTTCTTCTTGTCCGTTGTGCATTAGACGTCCAGCCCTGCCCTCTTCCTCTCGTCTCCTATCCGTGGTTCAAGTTTCCTTGTACTCCTTCCTCTTCCTTTCTGTTCCGGCTTCACCTCCCTACCGGCTCTGTTATGTTATTTGTGGTGTGTTCGCCTTTCGGGGTGTGGCATCTGGGCATTGGGTCTCTAACTCTTCTACTTTGTTTTCTTGTTTTTCTTCTCTTTTTTGTGCGCCCCCCCCCTTCCGTCATCCCTGTGTCCGTGTATTTTGTTCCCCCCCATGTGCGAATTCACACGCTCTTTTTTTTTTTTCGTCCATACGGTTCTTCCCTCCCTTCTCCTTCCTTTCGCTCCTATGTTGCGCTTGCCGTTACGCTTTATCTTTTCCCTTCCTTTTTCTTTCTTTATCCCCTTCTGCCTTTACCCGTCTCCTTCCTTCTTGCTCATTTCTTTTTTTTCACTGCCCCTCTTGTAACCCCCTCTATTTCCTTTCCTCCTTTTCTCCCTGTTCCACGCTTATTCTTTTCCTTTTGTTTACCTCCTCTTTCATGTCTCCCCACCCACTTTCTGCATCCTCTTACTTACGGCTTTGTCTGTTCGTTGTCGGCCTCGCCCCAGCCGGCTTACTGGCACATCCGTTTCTCCTCTGACACGAACCTTCTAAGGGGCTCAATTACCGGGATCGGCATAGAGCTCCGTCACACTACCGCGTAACCTGAATGATGGTATACGCAGAGATAAGTCCTCGCCCGGATCTTCCATGTGCGAAGCCAATTGGGGCATGGATGGTAAGGGGGTCTCAGACGCTCGGATGTGCCATTAGTAATCACGGCTTTCACCTCCAGAACCTTGAGGGGAGTTGCTGGTGTGACCACCTCATAGCATGCTATTCTTCCACCTTGATTCGGGCTGACATTTTAATCGTCATTCTCTCCCGCCCCAGTTCCTTTTTTGCTTGATTATTTTTTTAGTCCTTCTTTTGTATTTTTTCGTTCTATATAGCCTCCCCCTCTATTCCACCATTTCACATCCCGCTTTCTTTGTTTTTGCCCCTCTTTTTCCACCGTGCCACCTCCAATTGACATTGTCCTCCTTTTCTTTCTCTTTCTTTTCCCTTCTTCTTTTCCCACACCTTATTCATTTCTTCTTTTTTTTTGTCGTCCCCTCTTTTTCACTTCAGTGCCCCTGCTAAATCCCTTTCTTCTTCCTCCTTTACTCCCTTCTTTTGACATCGTGAGTCCGGACTTAAATTTATGGTACAGACAACAAAAGACAACTCCCGTTCTGGTACTCCAGTGAGTTAAAAATTACATACATGTGGGGTTAGCTAACAGGAGAGGTTTTCTAACTCCTAACGCTTTAGGTGAGGGTGACTGCTGTTAGCATGAGCATTGCTGCCCTCTTTCATTGTTATTAAGTGGTACGTCCGGGCAGTGGACCTGACCCAGACTACCGCTCGTCATTTGTTCTCCCGCTTACCCAGCAACTCGTCCCTGTTAAGCTGTTTTGTAGTCTTCTATTGATCCTATTCCCCCTTGTCTCTAATGTTCGGCTTAGTTGTGTATCTCTACCCTTTGTGATTTATGGAATGTCCTTGTATACCCGATACCCTTCTTTTTCTTTCTGCCTCCTATGTGTACTGTGTACTTTCTTTCATTATGTGCTTCCTACATACTGATTCCTCCGTCCGGCTGTCCCTGCACCCATTCTTCCATTAATTTTCTTTCTCTTGCTTCCTTTTCTTTTTTATTTACTCCAGCCACACCACTGTTGTAGTTTTCTTTTGGTTTCCTTCGTCCCCCTTTGTGTCGATTGACCTAGTCGTTGTTTCCGTTACTTCATCTTGTCGTCTTTTCTTTTTTTTTCTCTCCTTTCTCTTATCTCCTGTTGTGTATCACCATAACGCAGGGCCTCCCCCTTTTTTCTTTATCACTTCCACTCTCTCCTCCTTTCCCCTTCTCTTCACCCCCACTTTTTTTCCTCTTCCCAGATCCCCTCTCCATTTTCACCTACGCCACCCCATCTTTTCCCCTTTTTTTTTCTGGTTTTTTTATCTTTCTCCTTCCTTTGCTTTCCACCTGCCTATTCATCACCCCCTCACACTTTGTTTCCCTTTATCCAACTTATTGCTCTTGTTTTTCTGTGTTTTTGTTGTTTCTCTACAATCTCTTTCTTTTTATGTTTATTTTTTATATTTATCCTATATAGACCTCTGCCAATTAGGTCACAGCTTGTTCCTCCTATTTGAAACGTTTGTGACCATATATCCTCTTTGAACTCTTATCTCCTTCTTCTTTCCTTCTTTTATGCCAACACCTTGCTCACCCACTATGATCTGATTATCTTTTCCTTTGTCCTGTCTCTTCTCTTTCCGCTTCTTCTTCTCTCTTTCCCCCCCTCCCCCATCGGTCTAGACTTTCTCTCAATTTTCTTTTTATCTCTTTCTTTCAATCTCCCCTTATTTCCTATCTCCTTAATCTCTTCTTCTTCCTCTTTTTCTCCCCCCTTACTCTTTTTTTTTTTTTTTCTTTTTTTGTTTGTTCTTTTTTTACCCCCAAATTTTTTTTTCTCTCTACCCCATTATCCCACCTTTTCTCTCCTTCCCATTTCTTTCTCTCTGCTCCCCCCCTCTCTCCCTTTTCTCTTTTTACCCCAATCTTCCCTTCTCGCTCTTGTTGTAAATCCCAACATTTCCTTTTCTTTCATTCAGTCTCCTCCTACTCTTCCTCTCCCCTTATTCCTTCATTCTCTTCTCTTCTTCCCTCCTTTACCTTCATCCCGCCTCCTTTCACCCCCTCTCTCTCCCTTCACCTTTTCTCTCTTGAACTCATTTCGTCCCCCCCTTCTTCCCACCTCCACCCCTCCCCTTCTATCTGTTTTTTTCTTTTCTTCTTTTCCCTATTCCACCAACAACCCTTTTCCACGCTTTCCTATTTGTCTTCCTGCCTGCTATCCCGAGTATTTTTTATCTCTTTTTCCTCATCCCTTTGTCCTCTCTCTCTCAATTCGTGCTTCTTTTCTTATTTCACTTTTCCTTTGTTCTTTCTTCATTTCTTAGTTACTTTATTTCCCTTTTATTTGTATTGCATTGTCTATCATTTTTTTATCTCATTTCAGGGGAAGGATTGTCCAGGTAATTATTTCTTCTCGATCACCACCACAAAAATGTCTCGACTTCCTTTCCTACAACACCCACCACCCTTCTTTTTTTGTAGTTGTGTTTTCGTTATTCTGTCCACAGACCCTTCCTTCTTCTTTTCCTTCTCTCCTTGCTTTTTCCCTTCGTGCTATCATCCCTTCCCCTCTGTTTTTCTCCCCTCTATCTATTTTTCGCTCTGTTTTCTTCTGCTTTTTCTCCTCCCTTTCCCCCCCTTCCATTTTCTTTACCTTTTTTGTTTTTCCCTTCTTCTCGCCCTCTATCTTTCCCCTCCCCTCTCTTCTCACCCCACTTTTCTCCCTGTTTTCTTTTCTTTCTTTCCCCCTTCTTTTCATTTTTTTTCCCTTCCCTCCCTTTTTTTACATGTTTTATTCACATAGTTGAATTCCGATTGAGACACCGTCAAAACGATTGGTGACCTGGGGCGCTGCTTTTTCCCCCCCCTGCTTAGCCTACTGGCCTGCATCCCATCAATTTCCCTCCTTTTTCCCCTTTTCTCTCCCTTCCCTCCCTCTCTTCTTTCCCTCTTTCTTCTTCCCTTTCCTTTTTTCCCTCCTTTTTCCCTTTGTTTTTCCTTTTTCTCCTTCCCCCTTTTTTCCTTCTCCCCCCTTTTTTTCCCCTTTTTTTCTCTCTCCCCCTTTTCTTTCCCCCCCCTCCCTTTCCTCTTCCCCTTTCTTTCCCTTCTTTCCCCTTTTACTTTCAAAAATTTGCTGATTTTTAAAAAATGTACTATAAATGCATGTTTTTTTGTCCTGGGCTTTACTAGTTAATTGCCACCCCAATAGGCCCCCTGAGCGCGGCAATTCGGCAGCAGGAACGGGCTTTTTTTTGTGTTTGGGCCAGTCCAAGGCCTAGATGGGACGAATCTGGGCCTGCGGGCGCAGGTGCCTCCCCCTTGCTTAAAGCATCACAAATTAAATGGAATTCTAACTAATCTCTTGGATTGCGACTGGCGATACTTCTGCAATGGAGGCATGTTTTTCCTTTTTAGACTTGTAAGGAATCTA
The DNA here is from genome assembly GCF_019175285.1 of Sceloporus undulatus. Classification (NCBI taxonomy): domain Eukaryota; kingdom Metazoa; phylum Chordata; class Lepidosauria; order Squamata; family Phrynosomatidae; genus Sceloporus; species Sceloporus undulatus. The sequence continues at coordinate 3,920 of NW_024803208.1, read as the reverse complement.
TTTGCTGTGAATGATGCTCTTTGAGACCTCATTGAATCCTAGAATGAGTAGACCTCCAGAAAAAGCAGGAAGAGGAGATATGGCTTAGACATCAGAAGGAGATTTTCTCTATGGCTTCTTAGGAAAGAACTGATTGTATGTTTGTTTTACATTTTATATATCATTTCTTTTTACAACTTTAGTGAAGGACAATCTTTTAACAACAGAAAGGAAGGAAGAGAGGATGAAGGAGGAAGAGGGAAAGAGGAAGAGGAGGAAGAAGAGGAAGAAGAAGAGGACAGGAGGCGGAGAGGAAAAGAGAGGAAAGGGATCGAAGAAGGAGATGAAGGGCAAGAAAGAAGGAGAGGTGAAGAGAGAGGAAAGAGGTAGAGGACAGAGGAAGAGGAAAGAGGGAGGAGGAAAGAGGAAGTGAAAGAGGGAGCTAGGACACGAGGCGGGAAAGAAGAGAGGGAAAGAGGGAAAGGAAAAAAAAGGGGGGGGGGGAGAGGAAAGAGGGAAAGGCCAGAGGGAAGGAAAATGGTAGAGGAAAGAGGGAACGGAAAGCGCGAAAGGGGGAGAGGAAAGAGGAGAAGGGGTGGAAGCTCGGCACTTCGGGGAGCCAGCAACTGCCCCGCAGTGCAGGATGGACGGGCATGGTGGGCCGGGGCTGCTGGGAGATGTATTGCTCTCTCCTTCCTTCCTTCCTGGCTGAGCTCAACGCACCCGGTGGACCTGTGAGTTGGCGCCAGATCGACCTGGTTTAGGGCTAAGCTCTCACTCGTCTTCTCCATTGCAGAGCTGAGTCCCGCACTTGAACCCCGGAAACAGCGCCGCTCGACCTGGCCGGGACATTTTAGCCTGGGTGAACCGGTGGGATTGCCCGCCCCAATGGGAAATGTCGCATCCAATTTCCCGCGTCGGCCACAGCGAGGAAAGACGTGTGGGCACTTCTCTTCTGAACAGAGTGCCGCAGAGAGTCCTAATGGACGACGACGGTCCTTTGGGCCCCCTTGGATCTGTGGGGGGAGCGGGTATGAAGTTTTTATTTCCCAGGTTTTTCTAGGGCTCTTCGAAGGCCCTGGCAGCGGATCCTCTGGGACCTGAGATACCAGGATTTGTTGGCTTCTGGTTGGTCTCTCCATCAGCGCACGTCCTTGTCAGAGGCCCCTTGCGCGTTTTGCCCTTTCCTCCTCTGGCCAGCTGCCACCTCCTGCTTAGGGACTTGGGGCCGTGGGGCTGGACCCTGCTGAAAACGTACCTCCCTTTACTTGGAAGCACAGAGGCCAACGGTCTGTGCGCTGTCTTTGCCTCAGCGTTTCTTCAGTCGGATCAGCTTTAAAGTCCTCCAGGGCTTTAGATTATAAGACAGCAGTTTCTGCCTGTTTTCCTGGTGTTGCGCCATGTCAATGGGCAAGGCTGAGCGAAGAGAGGCACCTGGAGAACGAAAAATGGTGTCATTACTTGCTCCAGGAACATGGACGTGTTTTGACTCCGGACAGAGTGGGCGGACGCTGCGATGAAGGCGTGGACATGCTGGGAGAGCCTCTGATGCACTGGACATGACTAAAACTTACACCGAAGCAGTGGACCTGCTGGGACCTGATGCTGACGAAGTGGACATGCTTTTTTTTTGTTTTTTATGGGCATGATGGGACTGATGCTGAGGAAGGAGTGGACATGCTAGGACATAATGTGGTCTGCGATGAAGGGTGGGACATGCTGGGACCAGCCTCTAGACAGACTGGGACTTGCAATGAAGCAGTAGGACATGGATACCGTGCATTGATTCTTGAACCAATTCAGTACGGTCAAAAAAACACCGTGGTTCCCACTATGTTTGTGCCGGTTCCAGGAAATCGGTTTGGGAATCGGCAACGTGGCGAGGGGAGCTTGAGGCCCATCCCCTCAATGGCTTTCCTGGCCCCAAATCCCCCAGTACAAGGACTCATACCAGCTTCTTTTGGCCTCTGACGGGTTCCCCTGCGACCTGTTTTAAAACCTTCCTGCAGCTGCAGGATCCGGAAGCTAGGTCTCAGAGATGTCGGGGGGGAGAAAGCAGGCATAGGAGGTTGCAAGCTTCCGGATTTCTTCACCCTCCTCTGGCCTCTCTGCGGGCGGGGAAAGCCAGTTCAGTCGGCCAAAGAAGCAAGAAGGTCGGGCTGGACCTATGATTTGGGGGGCCCGGCGAGGCATAATAATATTACTAATAATATAATAATAATAATAAATTTTAATAATCATAATACGTTTTATTTATAAACCGCTATTCCAAATAGATCATAGCGGTGTACAAGAAAATTATAAAACAGTACAAGAAAAAAACTAATAAAACATTACAATTATGGATAAAATACACATTAAGATACACTGTATCTTCAGGCTAGCCTCTGATGACGCTGGCCAGCCTGTTCTCTCCCTCAACGGCCGAAAGATGACAGTTATGGAGGGAGGGCACTCTGTCTTCAGGCTAGCCAGCGTTAATGTTAACCAACCAAGTGCTACATCTGATCTGTATCTTCTAACTGGTATCATAGTGATTATAGGTCCTGTTCAGTCTTCCTTACACTTGCTGCTAGGAAGGCGATCAGGTGGATGTTCAGCCAACATACATCACATTCAGAAATAAAATACTGATTTTAGCAGAGGTGAGAATCCAGATGCAGTTGAAATTCAACTCCCAGAAGCCCTAACCAGCATTGGCAAAGATGCTGAATGCTGGGAATTTCCATTCAGCCACATCTGGGCTAGTGCAGAATTCCCACCCTCCATTCTGGAATGCATTTCTAACCACACATCCATAAAATATCCCAGGTTAATTGAAAGTAGCATTAAAAACTATAATGTATAAAGTAATTTTCAGAAGCACTTAATGAGCACATGCAAAGTGAATTTCTGTCCTCGTATTCACCTAACTACAGTATGATCCCAGTATCTGGAATCAGCAAGTGTACATGTCAAGGATGTAGTTTATCTTCAGTGATAGAGTGATCAATTCTGAAGTGCAGGTGTTTGTCTATGGCTGCATCTCCCAAGCAGAGTCCAGAAATGCCTGCAGCTGTGTCTGTTCATCTTATTAAAGTGCTGCTCTAACAGTTGCCACTACAGTCGGGACAGGAACAATTTTTAAAATAATGCTAAAGGGTCTTTATTGCCCCATTCATGACAAAGCCACCCTGATATCCTTTGCACTTCAACAGAGAGTTCTCAGAACAACATGCTTCAGGCCATGGCCCAGGCTGCTGGCAGGAACCAGGGCAGATTCAAATCCGATTCGAACTCGCCTGGTTCCCACTTGGGCTGAATCGGTTTATTTCAATCCAGCCCAAAAAACACTGCAAAAACCCAGGATCTTTTTGATGCTGGTTAAATGGGCAAAAATGGGCAAACTGCCTGGTCCCCCTTTCTGAATCGATTTCTAAAATCGGATTCAGTGGGAACCTTTAACCCAGGTCCCAATCCCGATTTAAACGTAGTGGGAACAAGGCCCAGGGACTTGCAATTGAAGCAGTGGACAATATGCTTGGACCTGCTGAGAGTGACCTGGGTCTGAAGCAGCTGCAGAGATGTTAGGACTTGCAACTGAAGCCATGGAAACGCTGGGACCTGCTGCGAATTAAGGGGTGGACATGCTAGGACCCACTGGACCTGCTGCTTTCTCTGCCCCACCAGGGATAGGTACATATGATCATCTCACGCACACTGTATACACTGTTCTGCACTGTACTGAAATAGGCTGGGATTCTCGAATTGCAGTCCATTTGAGGCAGACGTAGGCTGCATCCATACTGCATGAATAATCTAGTTCAACACCACTTTAACCGCCATGGCTCATGGCTATGGAATTGTAGTTTATTTTGGCACCAGGGCTCTGACCAAAAAGGCAGAATGTCTCAGAAAACTGCAGTTCCCAGAATGCCATAGCATTGAACAATGTCAGTTAA